>NC_090266.1:1121483872-1121784959 GCF_040414725.1 Anabrus simplex | reverse complement strand
TGGTCCGATGAATCCAAGTATAATAGGTTTGCCTCAGACGGAAAAGTCTATGTGCGCCGCCCACCAAACCAGGAATTTAATCCCAAGTACACTTTAAAAACTGTGAAATACGGTGGCGGAAGTGTTACGGTATGGGGATGTTTTTCATGGTATGGCCTGGGTCCAATACACCGTATCAACGGCATAATGAACGCAGAAATGTACAACGACATCTTAGCAAATGTGATGCTGCCTTATGCTGAAGAGGAAATGCCGCTGAAATGGAAATTTCAGCACGATAACGATCCAAAGCATACTGCAAGGATCATAAGGCAGTTTTTTCAATATCACCATATCGAAGTATTAGAGTGGCCACCTCAATCCCCTGACGCATCATCCATCGAGAACTTATGGGAGATCGTAGACAAGAGAATTGACGGTTCAAAAGCTACGTCTTAGATAAACTTTGGGAAGAAATCCAGAGAGCCTTGTATGCGATCAGCTGCGACGAATGCAGGCGTTTAGTCGACTCTATGGGTAAGAGGTGCAGGGAAATCCTAAAAAATAAGGGTTACACCACGAAGTACTAATGCACTCCTATGCAAAAACGACTGTTCCTGTAAATTTCATAAGACTTAGATCAAGTACAAAATATTTGTGTCAATTGGCTCTATTTTTTTGACCCTGTGGTCTGGTATTATTTTGAACATTATTGATTAGTTTCAGTTGTGTTATTTATATAACTGACTGTGGTACAATGTGACTCTGTTGTAATGGTTCCTGTACAACGTAAAATTTTGTTTCCGTCATAGTACAAACATGTCTAGTAATAAATTTGCACTTTATTCTAAACCTTTGCCAGGTGGCTCTATTATTTTGACCACCACTGTATGTAAGGTGCAACATCTGTTCTGGTCTCGATAACATAATCGTATTCGATAATATTAAAATACTAAATTTGTATTTACTTAAGAAGGAGCAGTTTTGATTCCTGCCTGAAAGCCCAGTGACTATACAGTGCCCTGAGGGAAATGCCGAAAACCTGTTCGGCGACGAACTCGGAAGAAACAAAAAAAAAAAAAAATCTAACCCTGGACATAATGTAGACGTTTCGCAAGTACGAACATTTGACGAAACTTGTTCCGTCTTCAAATAGAGCTGTCGAAATGCGCTCTGTCTCCTTCCAGTTGTCGAGGGCACTCTCTGCTTTATGATTTCCGAGGATTCTCTAAACAATACAACCCGAATGCGATGCTAAGATGATCCCTTATGCAAGTTCACTGTCGATCGCTTTTCCAGTACAGTACCGGTACTTCTTCAAATTACCACAATGACGGGACGTCAACACCAAGATCCGTGCCATAGCCATCCTTTCATAAGATAGTTTCTTACAAAACGTGTGATCGAGGATTTAACGTTGATGGGACTGAAATTTTTGGACGGTTGATCCGGGAAATCATTTCTTCGAGGAACGGATAATGTGGGATTTTTATAACGTGTTTTAATTAGGATGCTCGCGGGACCACGTAATTTGAACGAATAATACGGGGAAACGTAGTTTCCGGGAGCGTATAATCGAGGTTCTACTGTATATGTAATTACTGGGCAAATAATATCCAGAATACTTTTAATGATGATGGGGCGATTTTCAACTCCAGTGGCATTTGACTTGAGTGAAAGCAGTTCATGTTTCACCCCAATTTCATTAACAGTATGGAATTTAAACACTGGTCTATTTGGTGGCAGTTTAGTCAGTAATCTTAATTGTATAAGTTATAATATGTGGTTGGTGCTTAATTTTAATGTCAAGGAAGTGTACATTTAAGTCGTGAAGTGGTATATCTGGGTAACAATGGCTTGGTTCAAGTTTCCCTATTCCCATGGAGCAAAGCTCTCACCATGTGCTTCGTGCATTCAAATTATTGGCTAGCTGTTAGTAGTGAAAGAATATCTTATTTCGGATTACCACTTTAATTTTGTTGCGCAGAGACCGATACTCTTCAAGTACGTACATTAGGAGAAATGATTCGTCTAATTAGCTGATGTAAAGAAACCCGATGGGACATCATGTGTTTAACGTCATCAGTTAGCCATGGGGAGGAAGGTCTAGATACTTTAACCCTACGTTTCGGAGTATGCTTGCCTAGGAGACCAAGTAAGAGGGAATTGAACTTTTGTAGTTTCATATGAATGTCATCCATGTTAATTACATCCTCTCAAGGAGAATTAGAAGTTTCGAGTCTAAAGTCACGCATATTTATATGTTTAAGTGAAAGTGATTTATTTCGTTTTATATTTTGGTACTTTAGAGAATATGACAGGTATATCAGTCATGCTTAAGAATGCATGAAACAGAAATCTGACCATGCAATAAAATTTTATAAGAATTACAGCAGAACCTCGAGTATAAGTTCCCGGAAACCAAGTTTCCCCGTACTCTCCGTTCAAATTACATGGTCCCGCGAGCATCCCAATTAAATCACATTGTAAAAATCCTGTATTATCCGTTCCTCAAAGAAACGATTTCCAGGATCAACCATCCAGAAATTTGAGTCCCATCAACGCTAAATCCTCGATCACGTGTTTTTCAAGAAACTGTATGTCACGAAAGGACAGCTATGGCATACTTACGGATCTTGGTGTTAACGTCCCGTCATTGCGACAATTAGAGGCAGTACTGTTCTGGAAAAGCGATTGGCGGTGCACTTGTATAAGGGACCATCTTAGCATTGCATTCGGGTGGTATTGTTTAGAGAATCCTCGGAAATCATAAAGCAGGGAGAATGGCCACAACTGGAAGGAGACAGAGCGCATTTCGACAGTTCTACTTGAAGACGGAACGAGTTTTGTCAAATGTTCGTACTTGCAAAACGTCTACATTATGTCCAGGCTTAGATGTATATATTTTTTACTTTTTTCTATTGTATCGCCGAACAGGTTTCCGGCACTTCCCTCAAGGCATTGTATAGTCACTGGGCTTTCAGGCAGAAATTGCAACTAACACAAATTTAGTATTTTAATATCATCGTATACGATTATGTTATTGAGACCAGAACAGATGTTGCACCTTACATACATAAAGCCATGGGAGGTTTTGGGATTGCCTATTACGGTTTTGGTCCTAATATAAGACTGGGAATTTAATGTTTTTGTGTTAAAATGTTATAAAAACCGCTTTCGTTTTATTTGCGCATGTTACATTTAAAAAGTTTGTAGCATTTCGCACTCGTACCGACTTGTAGGCCTACAGTGAGCACGCTTTCCAGCTCAGCTCAAGGTCACGAATAACTGTAATTTCTGAACTTTTGATGATATTTTTTTCTCTTTCCAATTTGATTGTGATAAGTGACGGGCAGAATTGAATATAATGCATTCGAGAATTTTCGAGAATCAATCTTTACATTCAAAACCATTTTCTCGAGTTCAACATAACCTTTAAAAGTCGATGTAGGTCTAATTTACGCGGAACACGATTTCCATCAACTGACTACGAACTGTATACCAGTACCGGTGACCAAATTAAAATGGAAGATTAAAAAAAAAAAAAGGGATTTCGCCATTATGTTGGGCGCTTTTGTATCTAATGTGCTTTATTTTATTAGATTAGAGAATTAAAAACTACTTGTGGTCGATTGTTGTTTGGCTTGGCGTTACCAGTATTAGACTTTTCAAAGTTTGCCTAACTAAAAGAAGTTTCCCCGGTAAAACTGAATGTAAAGTTTCGAGTATTTTAAGTTGCGTACCGGTACCGGTAATTAATGTTTGAAGCCAGTCCCTTGATCTAGCTTGTCTGCCTCTCACCCGGAGGGCACGGGTTCGATTCCCGGCCAGGTCGTGCATTTTTACCTGCATATAGGGCTGATTCCAGGTTCACTCATTCTACGATTACCTTTAATTGAGGAACTATCGAATGTTGAGATGGGGACCTCGGTCTAGAGAGCCAGGATTAACGGCCGAGAGGATTCGTCACACTGGCCATGTGTAACCACGTAATCTGCAGGCTTTTGGGATGAGCAGCGGTCGCTTGGTAGGGGGAAGGTCCATTGGGACTGTAGTTTGGTTTGGTTTAGGAGTGTTTATAAGATTATAATAATACACATTTCATTTTTGTGAAATTTAGCCAAATTATTGATGGTTCATTCGTTCCCGGATATTCCGTTTTCCCGTGTTGTACGATTTTTTTCGTGGTCCCTCCAGAAACGGAGAATCGAGGTTCCACTGTATTCATAACCAATAAATCAAGAAGGGTATGAGATGATGAGGTCATCCTGTTAGTGTGGTTAGTCGGTTATAGTGGTAATACACGACTGGAATATTTTTTTTTTTTTTTTTGCTAGTTGTTTTACGTCGCACCGACACAGATAGGTCTTATGGCGACGATGGGACAGGGAAGGGCTAGGAGTGGGAAGGAAGCGGCCGTGGCCTTAATTAAGGTACAGCCCCAGCATTTGCCTGGTGTGAAAATGGGAAACCACGGAAAACCATTTTCAGGGCTGCCGACAGTGGGGTTCGAACCTACTATCTCCCGAATACTGGACACTGGCCGCACTTAAGCGACTGCAGCTATCGAGCTCGGTGGGAATATTTTTAGCAGTTGCTTTGTTTCACTTGTCTGCTGTAATATGTCAGTATTGAAGTCCCTGAATATTAATATGCCTTCATAAGTTGGTAATAGTCAGTGTAGAATGTCTTCATAAACAGTCGCATATTCCCTATTTGGGGGGTGCCTGTAGACAATAACAATTAATATCTTTACTGGGGAAATAACTGCTTCCGCAAACATGAACTCAGCTCTCAGCTCAGAGGAGTGGCCAGACGTGTAAACTGATTTACAACCGATATGGTCTCTAAAAGGGATAAGTGAAAGGCTGATTTAAGTCAAAATAACAGTCAAATGAAAAACCTGGCAAACTGTAGAAGTATACGCCCCACAAATATGATCCATGCAACAGGATAAAGATGACTAAGGAAGAACTGGAGAGACAGTTGAATGGCCAAAACAGCGTAATAATGGGGGACTTGAATGCCCATATTGGCATGGAAAGGGACATGAGAACATGCTTGGAGCGGAAGGATGGGGAAATAGAAATCAGGAAGGGGAAATGCAAAAGATGGTCGATGGTTGGGAACTCGTGGTTCAAGAAGAGAGAAAGCCATAAGATCACCTGGTAGAGCAGTGACTGGTCTAGGAAATCAGTTGTGGATTACATGATCTACGACTGGGAAATGAAGGGAAACGTTACAGATGTAAGGGTAATACCATCAGAGGCCCTAGATAGTGACCACAGACTAGAGAGAGAGAAGCAAGACAGACTTATCAAAATATGGAATGTGAAGGAGAAGAAAACCAAGGAAGAATACCTGGAAAAATAAGACTGAACTTAGCAACAGATGATACATTTTTTTTGCTATACGTCGCACCAACACAGATAGTTCTTATGGCGACGATGAGATAGGGAAGGCCAACGCGTGGGAAGGAAGCGGCCGTGGCCTTAATTAAGGTACATCCCCAGCATTTGCCCAGTGTGAAAATGGGAAACCACGGAAAACCATCTTCAGGGCTGCCGACAGTGGGATTCGAACCCACTATCTCCCGGATGCAAGCTCACAGCTGCGCGACTTGAACAGCACGGCCAACTCGCCCGGTAGATGATACAAAAAACAGGAGAGGAGGAATGGGAAAGGTTCAAAAGGACATTAGTAATAACTACACAGGGAGTTTGTGGAAGAACTAGTACCAGGAACAGATGCAAGAAGACCCCATGGTGGAATGACACGAGTCAAAATGGCAGTTGGGGAGAAGAGCAAAGCTTTTAGAGAGTGGTTTCAACAGAGGACAACTGACTCAGACAAAAATATAAGACCAAAAAGGAAAAAGCTAAAAATGGTTGTAACAGAGAAGAAACAATGGATAGAAAAGTGGACAAACATGATGGAAGAAGATAGCAAAGAAAATAAAAACGTACTGTATGGAATGGTCAAAAGCAAGAGAAAAGGCACAAGGGAAGATGTTAAAATGATAAAAATGGAAATGAAGTGCAAGAAAAGGAGAAAATCAAAGGAATGTGGAAGGAGTATTTTGAAGATTTATTAAACCCAGAAGGATGCACTGAGCAGGAAAGTAGAAGCAGTGAGAAAGGGAGATACATGGGAAAAGACTTTAAATGGTGAGAAGTGGAGGTAGCACTGGGCAGGATGAAAGGAAGGAAAGCCCCATGTTTAGGTGACGTGAGTATTGAGATGGTGAAGGTAGCAGGAGAGGTAGGGAGCTTTTTCGTGTGTTGAATGTAGTACAGAAGGAGAAGAACACCCCTGAAGACAGGAAGAAGGGGAATAGGGAAGATTTTAAGAAGAAGGGGAATAACATTCATATGTCACTGTGCAAAGATGTTTGAGAAGATTCTGGAGAATAGAATCAGAAAGAGAGGAGAAGTATGGCTTCAGATCAGGAAGGTCCACACTAGAATTTATATTCGTAGTAAGACAACTACAAGATCATTATGAGTGGGGTGAAAATCTACTGAAGGGCTTCTTGGACTTTGAGAAAGCAGATGATTGTGTGTGCAGAAACAAGGTAAGGGAAAACTTACGGGAAAAAAAGGTGTCGAGAAGCAGTGAGGGAGATGTACCATGGGAGTGTCAGTTGTATGAAAGGAGGAGAGAGAACAGACAGGTTTGAGTAAAAAGGTGGGTTAAGACAAGGAAGTACTCTTGTCACCTTTGCTCTTCATTGTAGTAATGGACAAGTTAATAACAATATTGGCAAGGAAAATTGGGGGGGGAGGAAAACTGAAAGTGATTACATTTGCAGGTGACTTCTTGGTCTGGGGGAGAAAAGGAAGAGGATATTCAGGAACAGGCATGGGAAGATGAGGTGGAACAATATGGAATGAAATTTAATGCCAAAAAAGAGCGAGATAGTGATTACAACTAGAAACGAGAGACCTAAGAAAGGAATAATGATTTGAGGGGAACAGAGGGAAAGAGAGTTTTAAGTACCTGGGAAGTATCATAGGGGAAAGTGTAAGAAATGATAAGGAAATAATCGAGTAGGATTCCTAAAAAGTGCCAGAAGCCTGGTTTGGAGGTCCCTCAGAGAAGCAAAAGAGTGATACACAGGACATACATACCTATTCTGATGTATGCAGAAGAAACTTGGGCAATGAGGGAGAGAACTGTGACTAGGATACAAGCACGTGAAATGAAATTTCTAAGAAGCAGGATAGGAGTGACAAGAATGGATGAGATTTTTTTGAAGTGGCGTGTAGCCTCCGGAGTTGACGCCATATAGGCGACCTGAGCGTCTGTGAGGTGGGGCCCTATTTCAGATGAAATCCAATGCTGAAAACATTACAAACACTCGGCCCCCGAGCCATAGGAATTAACTAATGAAAGTTAAAATCCCCGACCCAACCAGGAATTGAACCCAGGACCCCTTGAACCAAAGGCCAGCCGGACAGATGAGAAATGAGTCGGTTAAAAATATAGTAAAAGAAGAGCCGCTACAGAATCGGACAGAGGAATCTAGACTTAGATGGTATGGACACATGAAGAGAATGACAGAGGAAAGGATATCGGGGAGGATGCACGAAATGGAGATAACAGGGAAACGACCAAGAGGAAGACCAAGAGACAGGTGGATAAAAAGAGTGGAAGAGTGTGTACAGAGAACAGGAGAGGACTGGGCAAGAGTGACGAGGGAGAAGCAGTGGGAAGACAAGAGGAGACGGAGGGGCTTCTGTTCCAAGCAGACCTGGCCAACAGCCGGAAACTGCATATAATGATGATGATCGTCTCTACAGTATAAAGCTACTCCTCTTCCTCTCCAGCCAACTCTGCCATGCCTTTAAAGACAATATTTGTTTATATCAACCATACTACTAGGAATGGACTTCCTCAACCAAGTTTCACTCACTCCAGCAATATGCACATTGCTGTCTTGAAGTAGAGCTCTAAGCTCGTCAATGTGGGCTGGGGCAGACTCTGAATTTGTATGAATGCAGTTCGAAGAATGGGGTTTAGTCACAAATACTTCCTGTAGAGTGTTACAAAGTGATGGTAGCGAAGGCAGCAAGTGTTGGGAGGGTGGGGAAGAAGGAGAAGCAGGCCCGCTGTCTAGTTGATGGTCATTGTCACACTTAGAGTAAGGCATAATGGTAATCTGTAATACAGGCATTAGCCAAGAGAGAAAGACTTCTTACCTTCGTATCTATATAGATGTATTGCCAACATATACTTTCACTCAAACACACAAGTTAAAAATTAACTGAAAGAAGGCACACGCACTATAACATAAACCTATCATAAAATTAATACAGGATAAAACAGCCATAGCAGATTGATCAGTTCATCTCTGCACCAAGTCTTTGCAGAACAGAGTCTAGTTCAGCAGGTGCATTTACAAAATGTCCTTTGCCGCCACTGTCCATTAAAATGGCACATCCATTTTGTGACCAATCTCACCTACCCACACATTCCCTGGCTTTGTGTAGCATCTCCTTACGTGTCTGAGTAAGAAACTCTGTTATTAACAGCCGAGTGCCCTTTAGAGCCCGCTTAGTACACCACACTGCTTCTCGCTCACGGTACCTAGCAAATTTTACTATTATGTGTCTTTTTCCATTAGTCACTGCATCTGCCACTGTCCTCTTACGACCTCCAAGTTTGTGACACCTGTCAATGCGGACCATTGTCAGTTCTATGTTCAGTGCTCCTTCACAGTGTTTAGAATGTTTGCAACTGTATCCTCATTAGGCCACTCACTAACACCATGAAAAAGAAGACAATTCTTCCTGGAGTATTGCTCTTGAGCGTCCAGTATCTCATTTCACTTGTTAGCTCTCAGTTGAAGTGCCGAGAGTTTTTGCTTAATGGATTCAAGCTCAGCACTTATAGATGCCTGAAATTCGCTGAAGTTCGAGTGCATAGCATCCAGTTGTTCCATGGGGTTGGTGGGCCTGCCTGCAGCCATGGTTGCTTGTTCCAGTTGTTTCTGAAACTCATCCATGCGTACTTCAAATGATTCAATTGTACTACCTTTAGAGTCATAATGTTCATTCAAGACGGTGACATTACACATATTCAACAGTTTCTGTCAATTGCAATAACTAATTGATAGTTTATGTGAGGATACGGCTGGTGTTAAACGGAGTGACTTTGTACTACATGCAATCTTCTCCATGTATAGTACATATATAGTAATATACAACTACTTTACCTGGAATAGATCTGTAACAGCCATCTTCATCTGGGCAGTTTACGAAAGGACAATTCACAAAACCATCCTTGAGGAATTCCCTGCGGATACACAGATTGTACCCACATACCGAGTACTCATGAGATGCTGATGGACAGTCTGAAAGAAGAAGTTTCACCAGTTTATTGCTGAACGTCCATATGTTTTAAATATTAACAGTGTGATGTGACAAAGAAATTATGCTTTGTTATTATTTTCTCAGCCTGTGGAATGTGGTTGGAATTTATATTAAATATGCTCATTGTAAAACCAAACTTGTTATACCTTATCTGGGTCTCATCTTAACTGATACATTGTTAACTGCAAATATCTTTGTGAATTGCAAGGTATTGTAATTATCAACAATTATCAACTTATGGAACTTTCTTCTCCACCAACATCTTCCTTGTCAGTAGCTGGAGAGAGAGAGAGAGAGAGAGAGAGAAATGATAGAATGAAGCAGTAGTATGACCTCTAATCGAGAGAAGGGGCTCAACATGATGCATGTCGAAAAGCTGGACTTGACACAGCATCATCTATTCGTGTTGGATAAATATCTAAAGACTGAACTACCATTGGACTGCAGTACAGTGATATATATATATTTTAAAAAAATTGTATCAAAATCCATGGGCAATCTGATTTAATGTTTTTTTTATTTCTGAGCAATAGTGTGGCTATTATTGTGTAGAAATGGATTGTGTATATGGAGTGTATTGGAAGATAAGTATGCGTGGAAAGGTCTTTATTTGAATTTTAATTCTTGTTTGCAGTCATATGGAGATAAACAGAGCATATTCCTAGTTATATTATGTGTTCCTTATTTTCTGTAACTTAAATTATGGTAAGTGACAACATAGTGGTTCAGTTGACTTGATTCAAAGACATCTTAAATATGGTTTAATAATATTAAATTCACTACCTCCCCTGAGCTTCATCAACAATTTTACTTGAAAATAAAGTGTTGTTATTATGTGCAGTATTGTAAGTTTACTTTTCATGTTCCTAAAAATTTAATTTAATCTCTTTTCGTGTAAGGAGTATAGGACGTCCACCTGAGCCTTTAACTTTATCTCACATGTTGTTTATTGGCCACTCTTGTTATCTTTTCCCCTTATTTTTAGCCAATAATGAAAAGTTGCTTTTAACTTCTGTCCTGGTATGAGACACAGATCAGACTCTCGTGTTGTTTGGCTTATGTATTTTATGGTTTGGAAATATTTAAGTAAGTGGTGTGTTGCATGGCAAATTCAATTGGATTGTTTGATTTCCCTCTAAGGTGTTTATTTGTCCCTATTTCTAATTTGTGTGAATTTGTTTCTGTGGGATCTTTATTTCCATATGGATTCAAGTCATATGTTCAAAACTTTATTTGGTTTAAAATTAAAAGCATCATTTTCTTCCTGGTATTATTCTTCTTTCTCAGCATTTGTCCCACAATGTGACAGAGTCCGCTTTCTTGGCTTTATTTCTCCACTTGGCTCGATCATATGCCTCGTCAGGGTGTAGACCTACGACCTTCAGATCATTATGATGGGTGTCGAGGCATCGTTACATTGTTATTTGCGCATTAAGCATAGTCTTACTGTCTGCATATCATCCTGCATGGGCTTTGTCTGCCTCTGAAAATATTAACTACTGTATTTACCCTATAGTATGTAACTGCATCTGAAATTCTTTTGATCTTCATTTTCTTATTTTCAAATTTATTCTATTGTTCCAGTGAGTGTTGTTTTTAACAGGTAACAAACTATACATATGTCTCTCTGTACCGCAAACATATATTTTCTCCTTTATTCAATAATTCTACCTTTTAAGGGAAGCAGGGGTATTAGGACATGGGGTAATTAGAACATTATCATATGAATACCACATGTAGGAAAATGCAAAATTAATAGGGAATTACATCATAAACAGCCTAACTAGCCCGACATACAAAACTTCACAATTCCTCCAAACATTTCTCAAAAAACATTTTAAATTCCACAAATGAAATGGCGTATGGCTTTTAGTTCCGGGAGTGTCCGAGGACATGTTCAGCTCGCCAGGTGCAGGACTTTTGATTTGACTCCCGTAGGCGACCTGCACGTCGTGATGAGAATTAGCCTGCGTGCCAGGGGAATTAACCAATTATGGTTAAAATTCCCAACCCTGCCGGGAATCGAACCTGGGACCCCTGTGACCGAAGGCCAGCACACTAACCATTTAGCCATGGAGCCAGACGTTTCACAAGATATAAACCTTTGGACAACTCATGCTGTCATATGACAATCAGCCTGCCTCATTTTATTGCCACTATAATAAGTCCATAGGTGAGAAGTTCTCTTCTTGAAGAGAATTTAAAAAAAAAAACAGATTACAGTGACTGGTACAGATTACAAAATTTAAATCAAAATGTATTTAAGGCTTTGGCCTTCTAATGACTGCTACCCAACAAGACAGGAAGTAAATATGTGTTACATGGTCAGGGACACAACATCCTTGACTTCCATGACTCGCTTCGCTGCCTCCTGTATTTGGCGATGTCATAACGATGAGGGGAAATCATTGTAATATTTTAGAGGGCAAACTAAAATATTAAGGGGAACAAAAAACCTGAGGAAATGTTGTTAAAAACACTACACTCTTCGTTCTCAAGGCTATGAAAAAAAATGATCCAGAGAATACCTGTCCATTTCAACAAGGTAGTCAGAGGTAATTCACACTACAAATTATTACATCCTGCTCAGATTGATGCTCTTGCAGCCCAGAACAACAGACCCAGTATTCTTTTTGGTTTATGCTGAGTGGAACAAGAAATTGCAAGGAAACTTCAGTCTGGTTCCTCAGGTATGTGTTCACTTCGTGAACCATGACAGATCTAATAGCGGCAATGGACAGTTGCTCTATTGAAGCTTTGCTTTTCTTTTGCTAGTGATTTTATGTTGCACTAATACATTGATGCCAGGATGGCCAAGGTACAGCTGCAGCATTTGCCTAGAGTGAAATGGGAAAACTCATTTTAGGGCTGCTAATGGTAGGTTTTGAACCCCTTCATCTCCCGAATGCAAGACCAAATCACCGTGTGCTTGAGGATGCATATTCCACCTATGTTCAAGTGCACAAGCACTTATTTTAAAAGATTTAGAGTTTTGATTGCAGAATAAATCCTGAACTACTAGTGCACCAGCACTCAGCATTATTGCTGTTTTCAACAAAGTTTGATATACAGATATATTCTTTCAACCTTAGAAATAAATATCCCTGCAAAATATATGTGGAATAGCTTACCTCTCTCCATGCAACTTTCACGAAGTAGATGTCGCGAAGTAATACTCTGTATCTCAGCCAGGAGGCTGGTTGGATCCTCCAAATGCACCACCGCAGGTAATGCAAAAATGAATGGCAAGGCCATAATGAGAAAAGGCGTGAGGTAGTTCGGCATCACTTTCCTCACTGAGCCAAAAGTGCTACTGCAGCACAACTGACCTTTCGTAATATGCTGATACACAAGTCAATACTCAGCACCACCTATAACCTCATCAGCTTCCATACGACAGAAATCAGTGAAAGCTAAATTTTGCTCTGGTCCAAGACACAGCACCCATCAAGAAATAGCAACAGGAGGAATACTCTGTGTACACTAGGAAAATTCTTGAAACTAATGAGAACTGATCAGAAAGTTTGAAAATTCCTTATCTCTACTGAAATTACCCAATTTCTTCCAGTGTTCTAGTAGTAGTAAAAGAAGAATAAAACATAGAAAACACAGTACCTCGGTCAGAGAAACTACTACAATTATGTTAAACATCACAATGTACATCAGTGTTAAAATCTAACCTCGAGCAGATGTGAATACTATTTCGAGGTCCAGCTCTTCTTCCGGATGCAGCTTCTTATTCGCAACGTATATAATTACATCCAATTTCCCTTCATCATGAACGACAAATGCATTAGGAGCAATATTACTGGCAGGTATGTCAGGATCCATTGGATACGTTCCTGAGTGCATAGCTCTTATAAAGCCACAAAATTTTTCGCTCTCTTCTGTGCCTGACTTGAACTAGGAAAGAAATTACATTCATTAGAAAACAAATAATATATAGATTTACTTATCTGCAGTACAAAAACAAACGAAGATAAATACAAGATACATACATAGTAAAAAAACACAACCATTGTGTTGTAATACTGTGAAATCTCAATATGATACTGGGTATTAAATTGTAAAAATCCTTACAACAAATGTTCCACCTTTACAACAACAAAAATAGTCTTTATTGATTAAGACTGCATTAAAATATATTAGTGATACGTGTTTTGTCCTGCTTTCAAGACATCTTCAGTCACAAACAAAATTATTTAAAAATATGGTAAGGATAATGGATCTTGTGACGTGACAGATCAGCGTCTTGTCGAGTCTTGAGTCATAAAAATAACACGAACATGAATATAATGTGAACCACCAAGTCCAAATGTTGGGATCCGTGGATTGCACAGATGTAATAAAACATGAGTGGCTTTATAAAATGAATTAATCATGTAGATAAACCAACATTGTAAAAAATTATCCAATGGTTCTATTATGTCCTTACCATATTTTTCAATGATATTTTTTTGTGACTGAAGATGTCTCGAAGGCAGGACAAAACATGTATCACTAATATATTTTAATGTAGTTTTATCAATAAAAAATGATTCATGGCATTGCAAAGGTGGAACATTTGTTGAAAGGATTTGATAATACGGGCTCAAATATGAAATTTATCACGTGTAATGATACTGGGTGAACCATAGAAAAATAATGTTGTAGAGGGAGTTATGAAAGAGGATTTAAATGTAATTGACAAGCATATAGGTAAACATCCTATAAGTGAACTGTAACTCTCAATAATGATAAATCTCTATGAAGAGGACAATGTTCTCGAACATGTACGATTAGATATACCTAATATGTATTAAACAGTTTTCTTTGTATAGTACTGACAAGGTGGGCTCATATCAACTCCTGCTTTTTCAGTGTAGCGAGTTTGTTAAATCTTCCTATTACAATTACTTTTTCACACCGTTGATTTACTTCCCCCTGCTCCCATACCACGAAAATACGGACCATCATGAAAACATGTCCCTGTCATTTGGAGAGTAGCCTTAACCACTATGATGTAGACTCTATTGTGAACATAGCCAAAAACCTCACTGTCATTCCAGTGCACTTGTTGACCTACCAAGTTACTGCTGCCATACCAAATTACAGGAAAATGTGGTCTGCATGGCAGAAGGATTTAACAACATCAACATCATTTTCCTCCTCCCCATGAGCTTGGCTGTTTGTAACACCACAATGATGATTTCCTTTTACATTGAGAAGATGTTCAAAATATTCCCTCCACCTCTCCAGTGATTCCCTGGGATCTATTATGAGTTCACCTGAATTACTCAAAACACTGTTTATTTCCTTTTTCCCTCCCTTCCTAAGATTCTTTATTACTGTCCAGAAAGGTTTCCCTGCTGCTTGACCTAGCCTTTCAAGGTTATTACCAAAATCTTCCCATGACTTCTTTTTGGATTCAACAACTATTTGTTTCGCTCTGTTTCTTTCATCTACGTAGCAATCCCTGTCTGCCTCGGCCCTTGTTTGGAGCCATTTCTGATAAGCCTTCTTTTTACGTTTACAGGCTGCTCTCACTTCATCATTCCACCAAGATGTTCGCCTTTTCCCATCTTTACACACAGTTGTTCCTAGGCATTCCCTTGCTGTTTCTAGTACAGCATCCCTGTATGCCACCCATTCACTTTCTATATCCTGAAACTGCTTACTGTCTACTGTTCGGAACTTCTCACTAATCATATCCATGTACTTCTGTCTAATTTCCTCGTCCTGGAGATTTTCTACCCTTATTCGTTTACAGACAGATTTCACTTTCTCTACCCTAGGGCTAGAGACACTTAGTTCACTACAGATCAAATAGTGGTCTGTATCATCGAAAAATCTGCGAAAAACTTGTACATTCCTAACAGATTTCCTGAATTCAAAGTCTGTTAAGATATAGTCTACCCCTAGCCTCCCACGTGTAGCAGTGAATAGCCTTATGCTTGAAGAATGTATTCGTAACAGCTAAACCCATACTAGCACAGAAGTCCAGCAAACGCTTCCCATTCCCTTCCATATCTTCCCCACATTTACCAATCACCCTTTCGTATCCTTCAGTTCTATTCCCAACTCTCGCATTGAAATCACCCATTAGCACTATTCTATCCTTGCTGTTGACCCTGACAACGATGTCACTCAATGCTTCATAAAACTTGTCAACTTCATCCTCATCTGCACCCTCACATGGTGAATACACGGACACAATTCTATATATGAAAATAAATGGCATTCATACCACGAACTGCAGAACAAGGAATAGATTAAAAACATTTTATTTTATCGGCATCATGGGTCTGCACTCAGTCCGCCTGCTGAGCTGTAACACAGTCTTCTCCTCTCACTTTCTCTTTGATTTCCACGTCTGTTTGTTCTTCACAAGCATTGCTTACACTATTAGTAATATAACTGCTAATTTCACTGAAAAAATGACATTCCTAATCATCATTACTTTCTAAAAGGGGTTATATATCGGTAAATTTCAGTTCTTTACTGGCAGCCATCTTGTTTACAAGCGAATCTCAAAGTCTAGAGATAGCCAACTTCAAACTAATATTACCAAGCACACTATCGATATATATTAGCAAAGAGCATATACCATTGCAAAGAAAGAGTCACTACGCAAATCACAAATGCAACTCACTCTGCCATGTCTTGAGGGAAAGTTGAATTACATAGTAAAGTGAGACAACGGAACAGTTGAAGCACAAAGCGGTTCCATGGCTTGGGGGCAATGAGTTAACACAGGCAGATGGAAGAGAAACAGTGGGGTAAGGAGGAAATCAGAAATTTAGAATGTTAACTAAGTTTCGAACAACATTATGCTAAGAGCTATGGCACTCCTGTAAGTTCAGCAGGACTCAGAACTTGCATGGTATTTGATCTCTCCATGTTGAATTGGACAATTTTTCAACATTACATTTTTAAAACTGATGAATTTATTAATTTTTTCTTAGGGAAAATTTAAGAGACCTTTAACATTTTGCTGGTGCCGAACTTCATATGCAAATTATTGGAAAAGTGTGGGCACTAACAGATGTAAATAAACATTTTTGTTGAATTCATCACAGGGAGTTGATCATAGTGAGAACTTATAAGTTCATCCTATAAATATTTAGTTTCTCTTCATTTTAAGTACATCTTAAATATTTTACATAATGTTCACAGGAATAAAATAAAAATATTAATGCATCCTCAATGTAATTCTCTTGAAGTGTGCAAAATATCTAAATGAGATCTTATATGACAGAATAAAAACAAATATGGATGTAGAAACAATATAGTAATTGTTCTAGCTGCTGCAGTCTTAGAGGATGCTCTATGCTGTAGTTAAGAGCAGAAAAGCAGCTGGTGTGACTGTTGTGATTGGTACTCTCTCTACTCTGACATCAGTGCACCAATTTTGAAATACAAGCTGTCTCTCCTTACTACAGAGGGAGAGAGAGAAGCTTTCTGGAGTTACCTTCAAAGTCATTTCAGTCCTTAAAGATGGAAAACTCAAACATCTCGCCGATACCTTGTCCAAACAAGACATCTTAATAACAGCATTACTGGAGACCAGGTTCACAGACGAGTCAGCTTTTGAATCAACAGGTTATCGGATTTTGAAAGGAAAATCAGGCAAGAAAGTGATTAAAATACGTTGTTCACCTGGGAACAGGGGCCTATTCCACAAAAGTATGGTCTTGTACATTACAAGTAAATTCTCTAGTAACTAGTACAAATACCAGAGTTTCTGTTCCACAAAAGAATTTTCTACAGTTGTACTTCACTACTCCATACTTACAAATTACCAGTGAATTTTTATAGGTATGTTCCACAAACATACTAGTACTTGTAACCTACTAGTGAATTGGGAAGTATTCTCTACCAGGGAAAGGACAATAATATATAAATGTACTAGTGCTATTTAAATATACTTATTTCAGATACATTTTGATAAATATGTGGCCTAGCAGTAGTGATAGTGATGGTAACGAAAATGAAAACTACTGCCTGTATAGGGAAAGAATAAACTTCTAGTTTAACACTATTTGAATACAATGAGAGTTTTAGGTTAAGCACAATACAAGTGGAAGAACTTTTGATGGATATTTATCATAGGTTGAAACATCCTATGAACGGAAATAAATCTATCTCTGCTAAACAACAGTTAGGCCTACTAACAACACTGCTTTGGCTAGGAAATTGTGGCCAGTACCATGGTATTGCGCATATGCATGGGATGGCAAAATCTTTGGTCTGTAGGTCAATACATTCTGTAGTAGCTGCAATAAATGATATAAAATTTCCTCAAATTGTTCGTTGACTTGAAAATACTGAACAAACATGTTCCAAGGAGGACATTCCTGGAATCATTAATTCCAAGTAATTCCAATCATTAATCCAACATTTCCCCTCAAAAGCTCCATGAGCTTTTCCAAATCAAATATTTCCATCCAACCCTTTATTTTGTCTTGTTTTTTCAGACTCTCGCTGAATGCACTGAAATGAATATCTTTCCTTCTTTCTATTTCCTTCAAAATGAATAACTTCCTTTCCTTGACACCATTTTAACAATTCATGCAGAGCGCGCAATTTTGTAACAATTAAGTTTGGCGGCCGAATGTCGTTATTAGCGGCATCCAATTCCAAATGACAGACCAAGGTGGGTACGTCAGACCATCATGAAACATATGCGAGGATCGCGGAAGAACAGAATGTGTGATAATAATGGAGTAATTTCCTATCATCAAAGAAATAAACTGAAAAATAACATTGTAGCATTGAGAAATTCACAGAAATATTCTTTGAATCTTTGCTACATAACTTAACTTAAAATATGATATTAAGATTAATGAGGCAAGCATAACCTAATTCAACTAATGGAATATGAAGATAAACAGCTGATTCATGCTATGACGTAGTATGTTTATTGATATGTTGCCACTTGTAAAACTTGTAACAATTCACTAGTAATATACAAGAGACTGTCAATCTTTTGTGGAACAGAAATGTACAACTTCATACATTACAAGAACCAACACTAGTAACTTGTAATGTACAAGACCATACTTTTGTGGAATAGGCCCCAGGTTTCATAATCAATAAGCAAAACCAAGGAGCAATCACAGACTTCACTTACAGGAATGGCAGGATTTCCACCCTTTCCTTCAAAGGAGCAAATAAGCTTCACACGCTAGGCAAAGCGTGCGCGCACACACACACAAGATGCTGTTTTTATCTTCAATTGTTCTTCATCATCGCTCAGGACTTCAGTCTTTACCTTAAGTTCTGTTTCATCTCTACTCATAGTCTCAGTTCTTGTCCTCGCTTGTGCTTCTTCATCACTATTGACTTCAGATTTTACTGTGAATTGTGTTTCATCACCATTAGTGATTTCAGTTTTTACCTTTTCTAATGCCACATTTTCATATATTTTTCAATATAGCAAACGGGGAATGTTAGACACAGGCAATTCATGATTTCTAAGACTTTTGGCCCAGAAAATAAGGCCTAGTGATAATAATGTTATTTGTTTTACGTCCCACTAACTACTGTTTAAGGTCTTCGGAGACGCCGAGGTGCCGGAATTTAGTCCCGCAGGAGTTCTTTTACGTGCCAGTAAATCTACCGACACGGGGCTGTCGTATTTGAGCACCTTCAAATACCACCGGACTGAGCCAGGATCGAACCTGCCAAGTTGGGGTTAGAAGGCCAGCGCCTTAACCGTCTGAGCCACTCAGCCCGGCAAGGCCTAGTGAAAGTACACACTCTTGTCTCTTTATGTAAGTAGATAGGCATTCCAGTAATGTGTACTGCTTGAATCTAACCCTCTGGTAAATTTCTGTACTAGGGATGATTGATTCCTTTACACAGAATCTTCTCTGTCCCTTTATACTGTCTGTTTGCACTACTATAACTTACCTGATTGAATTTTCTTTGCAAAAGACTTTCTGCTTCTTTGTCGGTACCATTATTATTTGTCGTACTACAAGGATAACTATTTTTTTCTTAACATGATTGTTATCTTCCTTAGTTGCACTTATGCCAAATTGCACTGTTGTGCTATTCGTGAGGAGATTCACTGCAGCATTCCCATCAGTCTTAAACTTACCATTATTTGTCATTTCATTAGAATTTTGTGAATAAATTAATTTATTTCTTCTCCACTGTAAAGGTTACTGGAATCAAATCCTTTATCTACATCCTTGTCCATTTTTTCCAGGCACTTCTCTTGTTTATTCAAGATGATACACGACACTAATGGGACATTAGAATCCTCCACCATCAACAGTACACTTGAAGATAATGTTAATAATGTAACTGAAAGTTCAAACTATTCCAGCACAATTTTAAAGAATCTCGTCTGCTTCTCAATCGCACTCAGCTGTAGACTTTGTATGTGATGCTATTTTGTAGTTGTATTGTCGTGGTCAGAATTGTTAAGTGACTATTTCCATTGATTTTAGTGCCTGAAAATCTGCAGTGTGATTACACTGGTACACACAGTTGGAAAAGTTGAATGTTAGTGGTGCAGAGAATGATTTCATTATGTTTTTTGGGTGACCGAACCTGAAAATGAAACTTATATTTAAAGATCGCTTCTCATTTTCGAGATAATGGTATTTATTATATGAGGCGTGTAGTTTCAAACACGACCAAGTCCATCTTTTTCACGTTCTGATGTTTTGACTTCCATGGATTCATCTTCAGAAGATGAATACAATGGGAACGAAAGTGGGTTTCAAATCCGGCCAGATCACATTTAAAATTGCAGCAAAGAATGGAGTTTCATATCAAAGTCGGCCAAGTGCCTGTTAATCCGCACGGGCCAATAATCCTGCGTTATCCAGTCACGTGTTTTCTTCCTGTAATATGGCGGCCTGACGTTTGTTCGAGTCACATGTGGTGGTTTTGTTTGCGTGTATTTTAATAAATATTTTATAAATAATAAATATATACATAATTAATTGGTCGTTTTTAATAGTATTCATATTTGCTGTGCAATAAAATGGAGGAAATTAATAAACGCCATACCAGAAAGCGGCAACGTGATCTTTCCACCTTGAAGCGCATGAGGGAAAAACAGCTGAGATGAGTACAATCAACAACGTGTTGTTAGTGGTGATTTAATAAAGGCTCGGTGATATGTTTAGAAGGCGCGATGGTATTGAATAGGTATAATATGAAGAATATACACTGAAGTAGCTACATGAATTCATATATTTGCAATATATACACTATTTAAATGTTAATTAGCCTCTACATTGGTTACAATATTGGGTAATTTTACACAAACATAATGTTTAAAATAATCTTTAAAGATTTTTCACTAAATCGTATATCATTTTTAATCATATTTGTTCCAAATAAAGTCAAGATGAACACAGTTGGAAAATAGGCCTAATCTAGATTTCTTTTTTCTTTAGGTATTAGGCCAAATTTTCTATTCTAAGTTTCAAAGATGGCCAAGTCCTCTTACGTAAGTTTCAAAATCGGCCAAAGTCCCACAGTTAGTTTCAAACATGGTCAAGTCCAAATTTTAAATACATTTTTCAATTCATGTAATATATTTAGACGGTAAAATTTGTATGGTAATGAATCAGAAGCCTCTGCTAAGCAACAAAAAGATTAAAGTGTTAGAATATATATGAATTAATAACCTAAACGAGTTTTTTGCTTCTCCTGAAAAAAAAAAACAGCTCAACGGACTTGGCCATGTTTGAAACTATACGCCTCATATGTATCTTACAAACAAAGGTGAAGAAAAAATTATATGAAATACCTTAACAGCATCTCTATTCTGACCTGTTGGTGGTACTGTGTAGCAATAATCACTTAACATAGCAGCTCTCAGTTTCCCTCTGTACCTTTGCTCCGTTACTGAAATATGTTGGTGAAAGGGCTCACCATGTCCATTGCTCACATCACCACAATTTGGTGGGAAGGAATCCAGGTGTGATTGCAAAAATTGTTTTTTTAGTGCAACTCTTCATATGAGCACATTAGATCCTGTACAATGTCTTCGAAATTTTCTGTTTCGTAGTTACCCAGAAAAACCATTCTAAATATTGTTAAAAGATTGCCATGCTGTTTCCTCCTTGTTCCTTAGTATTTTATTGAACAATAGTGTGACAATTATGACATGTTCAGGCAGTGCTGCCAACTGCTTATAAATGGGCACGCAGTGTTTAGTGCAGAAAGTGTTATTACAGTTAATGGCTTTAGTTCAAAAACTAGAGCTAAGATGCAAATTTTAAGATCACTTTTCTATTCAGTGGCACAAAATTAATAAAGTTTGGCTCATTTTCATTTCTGTAAAATTTGTGTGTTGAACAGTGTTGATCCTATTCTTCAAGAAAGAAGAATCATAGTTCAGAACATTTTGAAAAACCAATTTTCATTTCTGGATATTTATTCCTAAAAGCGTGGATAGTTTCCTTCGAATTGAGTACCAAGAATCTTTTGTACATTGTGATGTAACTTCACATAACAAAGTTCTTCTTTCTCTTATTGAAGTTGTTCATTATCTTTTTACTTCTGATATGTCTTAACAACACTGTTTTTAGTTTAGAATTCGATTTACGTTGTGTCGACACAGATAGGTCCTTAATGAAGGTATAGCTTCAGCATTTGCTGGTATGAAAGTGGTAAACCGTGGAAAACCATCATCAGGGCTGCCAACAGTGGGGTTTGAACCCACCATCTCCCGATTGCAAGCTGATAGCTACGTGACCAAAACCGCTTGCCAACTTGGTTCTGCATGTTTTGAGATCTCTCTGTGATCAATCTGGAACTTTCCAAGGTTGGGGTTGGAATACATCCTTTTTTTTCCCCTACGGTGGTATCTGAAAGCTATTGATTTCATGACCAGGTTGAAGGTCTTGCGTAATTCTGTTAATTGCTCTCCATTATGATTCACCCTTTTGTGGGCTGGATAGTCTCCCATAATATCTCTGAATCTCCTTTCTTTCCCTAGTTGTGCATTAAAATATCCAAGGAGTGTGATTATATTTTTGGTTGGTACCTTGCATATTGTTTCCTGTAGGTCTTCCCAGAACTCCTCTACCTTCTCTGGGCCTTTTCTGTTGATCTCTTTCGTGGTGACGCAAGTGTGATAACAGGTATAACTTGAAAACAATATTCTCTCACCCATCGGTAGCTAATGTAGATATCGGGCTCGAATATTTTTTTAATTATTAGGCATTTTTAATGATCGTGATGATGATGATGATGATTATTATTATTATTATTTCTTGTATGTATAGCTCTGAAGTGTTACATACATTTAGTTTTAGTATTACTGTTATTGACGTAGTCGAATGATCATATTATGTATGAGGTTATGTCATGGAACATATGTTGTACGTAGACATTGATATCAGTTCCGTTAATGTAAATACCTGTAAATTAATATTATGTAATTTATTCTTACCTGTATATATAAATTGTAATCCATAATTGTGAAACACAATGTAACTTCCAGAATGGTGTAGATAGACAAGAATGATTGAGAAGTTTCTGTACACTATTTCTATGTATTGGACACTCTGGGATATTGAAGAACGTAGTTATTTTTGGTAACGTATTTTTCTGGAAATCTGGCAAGATATATATGAGGCGATCTTGACGGTGAAGTTAGTTACTGTTGAGTTACTGAAGTTGTGGTTTGGAAGTTATTGTGCAGTAGCACGTGGCTGACATGCTGAGTTAAGGCAGTCTCCATGTTGAACTGATCAGTGGTCATCTGTTTTTCAACTGTGTTTCAAAGTGTGACCTCTTTGGTATTTGGTGTCAGTTGTCAACTGTTTTAATAATGGCAGCTTGTTGATATTCTTGAAGTGTTTTATTGTGATACTGTGATTAAGGTCATGTGAGTGTGTAATTTGTGAATATATGTGATTAAAATTCATTCGATGTCTACAGGGTGCAAAATCCACGTCTAAGGCCCCACAGAATGGTACATGTCGCGAGTAAAGTAGAACCATGGTATTTGTCATGTTGGGGTACTAATCAAATGTAGCGAAGACTCACGGTGTTCCACACAAGATGGTACTACTCACAAGTATTGTACTTCGTATAGGTAACACAAACCTATGGTGTTTCTCACACAATGGCGCCACTCATAGCCAACGCAAACCGATAAGGTTCCTCACCTAGGTGTACTAGTCACAGGTGCCGGTATTCCCGTGGTTTTCTCACATAGTGGGTACTAATCACAGGCAACGCAGACCCACGGTGTCGCTCATATAGTGGTACAACTCACAGGCAACGCCCAGACCCGCGGTGTTGCTCACATGGGTACGACGCACGGGTACTGGAAAACCCCAGGCTAGGCTCTTGGCTGCTACTAATCACAAACCTATTTCATACCTAATATAGTGGTACTACTTGCAAGTACAGACAACCTACGGTGTTCTCCGCGTCATGGTATGAATCAAAAGTAGTTTCATGGTTCTAATTCAATCATCCCTTGGTCACCCCTTTTACGTCGCCTCTCACGACAGGCAGGGGATACCGTGGGTGTATTATTCATCTGCGTCCCCCACCCACAGGGGGTAAAGAGAGAGAGAAAAGAAGAAGAAAGAAGGGATCCATCACTTCGAAAGATGAAGTAACGGACGAAGAAAAGCAAGGGCCACGAAAGGCGTGAAAATGAAAGACTCCCTAGGCCTCAAATGCTCTAATACCGTTGGGGTCGGAAAAGAACAAGAGTTGACCAAGGGAGGTCGGACAGGATAGACGAAAGTGAGGAGCCTGGCACAAGTAAGTGGAAGCAATGCCAGGACTCGGCTAAGGGCCCCGTGGTCGCCAATCCACACTCCCAAGTTGAGAGCCCCTTGGGCCCCTTTCAGTCACCTCTTTCGACAGGCAGGGGATACTATGGGTGTATTCTTCATCTGCGCCCCCCACCCACAGGGGGTTTAATCAGTTTCAGTAACATGCTCAAACATTGTACTTGGAAAACAAAAAGCTTCTCAGATTATGTTACAACGTTTACATCCTAATCTTAAAAACTGGGATACACTGTTCCAACTGTATGGCAAAAATGTAATAAAGAAAAGAAGAAGAAACTGCTCGATCTGGACATCATCAAACAGAATGTTATGTTACAACGTTTACATCCTAATCTTAAAAACTGGGATACACTGTTCCAACTGTATGGCAAAAATGTAATAAAGAAAAGAAGAAGAAATTGCTCGATCTGGACACCATCAAACAGCATGAAATCATTCTCTGCACCATTAACATTCAAATTTTCAGAATTTGTGTAACAGTGTAATCACACTGCAGATTTTCAGGCACTAAAATCAATAGAAATGGTCACTTAACAATTCTGACTACGGCAATACAACTACAAAATAGCATCACATACTAGGTCTATAGCTGCGTGCGATTGAGAAGCAGTCGAGATTCTTTAAAATTGTGCTGGAATAGTTGGAACTTTCAGTTACATTATTAACATCTATCTTCAAGTGTACTGTTCATGGTGGAGGATTCTAGTGTTCCATTAGCATCATGTACCGTCTTGAATAAACAAGTTTCCTGGAAGAAATGGACAAGGATGTAGTTGAAGGATTTGATTCCAGTGACCTTTACAGTGGAGAAGAAATTAAGTAATTAATTAATTAACAAAATTCAAATGAAATAGCAGATAACGGTAAGTTTAAGACTGATGGGAATGTTGCAGTGAACCTCCTCACGAAGAGTACAACGGTGCAATCTATATGGTATATAAAATAAGAGTTTTGTCTGTACATTGCTCAGAATTTAAAAAGGATGGTATTTCTGTGTCAGTTGCGTCCACAGTAATAAGGAAATGCACTTTTTAATTTTCCGTAATTACTGTCTGTCTGTCTGTATGTATATACACGCATGATGAGAAAAAGGCTGAAGAGGATTTAATGAAAATCTGTATGCAAAGTCGGTGAATAAGTCGCTACAATCTAGGCTATAAATAATTTTATTCACGCTGAGTTAAATGGTAGTTTTGGGGAAGGCCTAAAATTTAATTCTCAAATATTTCTGTTATTAATGGTCGTATCTTAACGAAAATTGGTAGGCGAAGCCAGGGAATAAGTCGCTACAATCTAGACTGGAAATAATTGTATTTATGCTGAAAAAAATGGTAGTTTAGGGTGCGCCCTGGTGGGGGTGTGATAGGCGTCATTCAATTGTAATTAATTATTTCAGTTTCAGAAGCAAGAATATCTTACTTTACATATTTGTAAGTGCAGGCCAGGCCGAGATGGTATTGTGCAACCTGCCACAGACTGTTGTCTCCACTAAGATTAAGAATTACAATGGCCAGCAGAATTAGAATTCTCAGTGAAGGGGAAGGAGAGAGGCATGAGTTGTTGACAAGTTAGTGGAAAGATTCATCGCTGCGAGCGAAATTTGGTGTGGCAACCCCGCAAGAGCCGTGTGCAAAATTCCTAGAAAAGATGTCAAAGGAGCTGCTAGTTACTAGCAGGAACTGAGCGCAAGGTTGGCACATGAAGAAAAAAAATATGAAACTTCTCTGTCCCACGAGAGCTTGGACCAATCGTAAAATTCATAGACCGGTAGCAGGTACGCCAACTTCGTATTGTAAGAAGCACTAGCAACCGTAACTCCACGGATTAAATTTATAGAAGGAAGTGAGTTAGAAATTCGAAATAAGGTGAAATTTAGAAGCCTAACCATATAATAAAAGTTATTAAAAGTTATTAACTGAGGGAGATTGATTGGCGTAACTCTGAGAATTCATGGATGCTATCCATTGATTGGCTGCAGGCAGGAGACGCTACAATATGGCGCGAAATTCCCGCCTGGAATACAGGAGCTAAATTCGCAATTATATCCATTACCAGCAAACGATATTAGTTGAAAATTGGCGTGGAGCCTTTGAGAACATAATCACATCATTGGATCCCATATTTAAGCCACTGGCAGAGCCAAAAATACTCGTATGAGGATATCGGAGCTGCGCGTCGTAAGATGACCTATCGTGAACTCGGAGGAGAGGGGAGACGAATATAAATATAGGGTCGTGGAGACGGACTTACTTACTTCTGATAATGTGTTTGAGCTGTTACAACGCCAGGGGTGCGTTACTTACTTGTGAATATTTTCCGTGCTGTTACTACGCCAGGGAGCATGTGTGTATTTACTCGTGGAGTAGTGTTCGAAGTGTTAGAATGTTACGTAGCACGGTGATTCGTGATGTGTAGTAGTTCATATTACAGTCTTGAACAGTCTACTAGCAAGAAGAGTTCCAATATTTACTGAACTAATTAAATTACAACCTATGGATAGGAGTGTGAGATTCTACAAAAAGAAATTAGGAAGTACGTGGCGTGAGAACGATCACGGGCGTTCGACGTATTTCATCCAGTAAACAGTCAATCATCAACTGATACCTGGTCAGCTGCACGAACACACGACGGGAAATCGAGTGCGCGTCCGGGCCGTTGTAAAGGGGATCCCGAGGTATCCCATGTTCCTAGTGTCCGGGAAAGGAACGAAGAATGTATATTTACATTAAGTGGGCTAGATAAAAGGCCAGACATGTAAAGTTTCAGTTCAATATTAGTGTGTGTAAATTTGTTAAAATATTAAAATTTTAAAACTTGAAAATTAATATGTGTAAATCTGAAAAGTGCATTGGATTACCTCTTCAAGCTGGCATGAAAACCAGTAGGATGCAGGGCTAAGCTGGACGGGGCCTGTGCTCCTCGTCCAGTTTAGCAAACTATAAGGCTGCGATGAGTACCCATTAATATATTTGTAGATTGCTATCGTTAGCGGGAGGAAATCATATTCCTTCATTATGGTAACTTGATTGTGAAATGAACTGTTTCCGGCTCGTATAAATTCAGAGATAGATAAAGGGACAAATTAAAATGTACATAATTAGATCAAGCACTCATCATAATTTTGATTATATAATAGAGTAGAGTAGGGTTGATTTGTTTATTCACGTGCTTGAATTGTTTGAAATTATATGGAGCATGTTTCACATAAAGATAAAATTAATATTCATTTTAGAAGTGCTCACAATGTGTTTTCCATTATCGGAACTTTATAGATATTAAGGCATGGTGTAAGATTATCCAGAGGTAGAGGGTTGCAGAGTGATTTTTGTTCTTGTGGGACGGAATGAAGTCCATTGAAATGTCTGTAAATATCGATGATTATTCGTGCAGCGAAGTTTCGCCAGTGGACAGAAACATAATAATCAGTAGAAGTATCGGAGTGTTAACTGAACATGGGTAATGTGTAAATGCGTGTTTATTGCAATGCTTTGTGAATAATGGCGCAGGCCTAAGTTAATGGAATGATTGCAAGTTAAAGTAATTTCAATGTGGAGATAACATGTGGCGTGAATATTTTGATTCGGGCAGTAAATTTGATTTAACCTGAATTGTTGATTTAACGTTTTTGGACTCCATAATAATCATAAATATTTGTTTAGAAGTGATAGAGGCATGTGTATAAGATGGTCATGATATGCTGAAAGCCCATTTTTGAGATCGGAAGTCATGCGGGACGAAAATCCGGCATGAGGTGAGAATTGAGCCGTACTGTGTTTGATGATGAAATAGATAAATCTCGATGCCTACGTCGATATAATATGCCGATTCGGTGTCATGAGTGGCAGGAGTCCACGCACCAAAGATTAATGAATGAATTAAATGTTTGAAGAGTTCCAGTGAAAAAATGGACTTCAAAACGAAATTAACGACAGTACGAAAATAGGTTGCGGGTTCGAATACCGTTATTATGTCCCAACCGATATGAAATCGGATCTGGGTGGTTCATATTTGGAAGTTAACATATCTGACTAAGTTCTAAAGAAGGGAAATAACAATATAAATTTTCGAAATAATAATAATAATATTCCAAGTAAATCATGTCTTAATTGATTAAGTGCCAAACTAGACCGGGATTGTAAAAGGGGTTATGCGTTAAACATAATAATAGTCGACTGACACTATCAATTGAAATTAAAATATAAATTTTCAAAATAATAATAATAATAATAATAATAATAATAATAATAATAATAATCCAAGTAAATCATAAATCAATTGCTTAGGGCCAAAGTAGACCGAAACTGTAAAAGCTTATGCATTAACCATAAATATCGCTAATGGTGGTATAACACGTGAAATTAATTTACCATTATAATAATAATAATAATAATAATAATAATAATAATAATAATAATAATAATAATTTGAAGAGGCAGAAGATGAAGAATTTCTTTCTTTATATTTCTGAACATAACAATGATGGTGGGAATTACAATTAAAATATAGAATTTCCAAACTACTTTAATAATAATAATAATAATAATAATAATAATAATAATAATAATAATATTTGAAGTATCAGAAGAAGAAGAAGAAACTACTTTTTTATTTCAGAAGATAATAATAAGAGCGAGAAGTAGAAATATTAGAGCGAGGATGATTACGGGTTACGATAATCACGATCTGCACTATTAATAATAATGTTGATAATAATAATAATAATACCTTTTTTATTTTTATTTCAGATGATGATGATGAATGATACTAGGGAAGTCAGCTGGCAAAATAACGTAATAATGTCAAGTTGTTGTAAATAATAAGTTAATATTTGTAATAGGAAGGCAAATCCCTACACCTGGACCATTAGGTTAGAGTCTCTTTGTCGTTTCCTTCAGTTAACGATTAGCATATCTTGGTTAGGAACCCGGGGAGAGTTTGTAGTTTCCCGGGTTGGTCTCATCTCAATAAAATTGGAGGCGAAGACAGGGGTCATGTGATCGCGCCCACTTGGCCAACAGGTAATTGGTCCATGACCAGAAATGGTCATTGTGTCAACAAGGGTAAATCTGATACCTTCAGATATCAACGGTTCCACCACCCAAATGGATGGGTGGTCAAAAGTGTCAAATATTGTGTACAAATTTTCTGGAATAATTTGCTAATACCGGCAAATTAAGGATCAACAGATTTTGGTTGTGTGTAAAAAATTATTTTGTTTACTTAAATAAAATGCTCCTTTAGCATTTGCAAGGAAACAGTTCCAGGTTCCTGTTCTTGTAGAATAGTAAACCCTTGGTGACCGTTTAAATATCCGTCCCCATTCCTAGGACGGAGCTTTCATATTTTTCCCTTTGATCTGATTTAATATATTTTTTATGTGTTTTTATGATGGGCCTTAAAGTTAATGATTATAGAGTATCCCGTTCAACCCTGTAGTACTAACTGGATGGCGCCCATACATTTAATTGGAGATCTTATATCCCGATATTAATTTTATTGTTTATTAGTTGCGATAGTTTCGGACCGTAACACTCCCCGAGATAAATGCTGGTTGGGATTCAGGCTTTGAGCGGGTACAAGGGGAAGGTCTAAAATGTAATTCTCAAATATTTATTAGTGGTCCTATCTTAATGAAAATCTGTATGCATCCATTATTGGACATTATAAATTTTCCAGCTAACTCATTCCTGGTTGCCAGAGTTTCCCAGCCTAGCACATGGGGGCGAAACGCAAAGCAAACCATCATATTGGGAAGCAGCAGATGATGTATGTAATACACTTGTTGTAAATGCTACTAGAAGGGACTGCTTTCTGGAAATATGTTTCTTCATTCATTGTATGGATAATATTCAATTTGATAAGAATGATAAGATAAGGAAATTACAAACTATTATGAACAAGCTGAAAGAAAGATTCCTTGTGCATTTCTGGCCTGAACAGGATTTTGACGAATGCGTGGTGGAATATGATACAGTAGACACAGCTGCAAGCAATTTATCTGTGGGTATAAGGTCTGGTGTTTGAACACTCCCTCAGGTTATCTAAAAAATGTTGACATTTGCCAAGAAATGAATCCTTATGATAATCCTGAAAATGGTCAACAATTTGGAAAGTATGCTGATTCAATTATACTAATACTGGATCAACTATCCAATGATATGTCACACTTGCCCTTTCAATTACATTTTGATAATCTTTCTTTTTTTTTTTTTTTAACGGAATGGCCCTTTTGGCTCATCTAAAATGTTCCGGACATGGCACTACTGGAATTAATCGTGAGACTCGAATTCCCAAAGACTGCCCGATCACACCTTCAAACGAAATTAAGAAACAGGGTCGGGGAACATACAACATGGCAAAGAACCCTGAGGGTATAAGTATTGTTCACTGGATTGATAACTCCGTGGTTACCATAGTATCAACATGCCATGTTGTTGAACCAATTTCTATGATACCACGATACTCCTGGGCAGAGAAAAGGAAAGTGCATATAACGCGGCCAGCTGTGTTTGGAGCTTAAGACAGTGGAATGGGTGGAACAGACAGGATGGACCAGAATGTGTCATAGGTATACGTAGAATGAAGTGACATTGGTCGCTGTCCACATGGCTCCTGGATGTTTCCATTCACAATTCATGGTTCCTTCTAAGGAGGTGTGGATGTGATTTGTCATATCTAGAAATTTGTCACGATTGTGCAGACATGTCTCCAGAAATCTAAAACACCGTAATGCCAATAGGAAGAGGCTGCCCTGTCACCTCAAGATATAGCATCCAGCAGAGCAGTGTCACTGACGACATAAGACTTGATGGCATTGGTCACCCTGTAGCACCCTACATTCAATGAAGCTGTGCTGGAAAGGAATGCTCCAGCACTGTTTGGCACTGAGTGCATAAAATGCAATGTTGGTCTCTGTATTCCAAAATATTTCCTATTTTATACAGTATAAAGCACACAGTTCTTAAATATTTGTTTCTTTTTTTTTTTTTTGCTATTTGTTTTACGTCGCACTGACACAGATAGGTCTTATGGCGATGATGGGCAAGGAAAGGCCTAGGAATGGGAAGGAAGTGGCCGTGGCCTTAATTACGGTACAGCCCCAACGTCTGCCTAGTGTGAAAATGGGAGACCACGTCAAACCATCCTCAGGGCGGCCGACAGTGGGATTCAAGCCCACTATCTCCCGGATGCAATCTCACGGCCTCGCACCGCTCACCGTACGGCCAACTCGCCCGGTTAAATATTTGTTTCTACTGAATAATTTCTGTGAATTGGATAACTGTATGTAATTTATTAGAAGATCTTGGAACTTTCAGTGCTTTTTTTTTTGTGGATTTATTTATTTGTGTATTGTAATTAGTGCAATTAGTGTATATTCTTCATAGTCCGGCTCCATGGCTAAATGGTTAGCATGCTGGCCTTTGGTCACAGGGGTTCTGGGTTCGATTCCCGGCAGGATCGGGAATTTTAACCATACTTGGTTAATTTCGCTGGCAACGGCGGCTGGGTGTATGTGTCGTCTCCATCATCATTTCATCATCACGACGCGCAGGTCACCTAAGGGCGTCAATTCAAAAGACCTGCACCTGGCAAGCCGAACTTGTCCTCAGACACTCCCGGCACTAAAAGCCATACGCCATTTCATTTTTTTCTCCATAAATGATCATTTTCAGTTTATGTTAGTGTATTTTGTTCATAACTCATCAATACAAATACATAAAAATCTATAAATATGAAAGAAATGCCATAGAGACTAGAATGCTGACATATCTGCTAGCGTGATCATATGAACACGGCACCTGCTGACAAAACTGTGATAAATACGAGCTTAATATTTTGTAGTTATACTATGGACTTGAAGTGATATAGACGAATTTGAAAGCAAATAGAGGGAAAAAAAAAGAACTTTTGGGTTTAAAGGGGAAGGTTGGAAGAATTTGAAAACCAAATCTGCCAAAAGATGAACTCTCAAAATATGTTTAAACGATGCCAAATGTGTGTTACAATTAACACTTGTAAAACACATAATCACATGAATAAGGCAAAACAAGAAACTAATGCATTCTTACAGGAAAAAAAAAAAAAACTGATCAATAGTGAAACAAAAATAAACAAAATTCATAAATACCTGAACATAATCAGTACAGTTTCCAGATTCATCCTGGCGAAAGGACAATTTTTGTATTACTGCTACAATCTTATTCTTTCGGTGCTCTTTAACTTCAAATCTGCATTTAGAGATTTTGCGACCAAACCAGTAATTGAACCTACTAGTCTCACTTATAACTATACCATGTTCATTATATTTTGCACCCAGTTTCAATGTATTATTTTTGAAAGGTGAACACACTTTGCCGGCATCCATTGTATCTGAAAAAATAATGATAAAAAATCAAAATTGAATGTTCAAATGAGAACAAAACCAAATAAACATTAGGTCTCACTTCCTGCTTATAATGAAAAAAAAAAATTATTATTAGTACTGTTATTATTATTATTATTATTATTTTAAGGGGTCTATCGGCAAAAAAAAATGGAAGGCAAAATGAACTATTATATTACCTCTTTCTTCTTATTAAGAATCATATGAATGAATTAATGACACCCAATACAACAAGTAGCCTACTGTCATGCCTGAAATTGTGGCAAAAGCATGGAGTAAACAATTAGCAGCATGAAGGGAAAGACTTTCCAGAATTGTTTGCATTTTTACTGTACCAAAACAATGTACTCACCGAAAAAAAAAAAAAAAAAAAAAAAAAAAAAAAAAAATGCTCCACTTACTAGGGTGAGAAAATTTACAAGTAAAAACACATTTTTCAGAACCAAATTTCTCAAACTTGAAACCATTACAACTCATTTTACTCTCAGATACAGTCCTTGGATAGATGAAATACAGCCACGTTTCACAAACTTGACCAAATGTGGACTGAGAGAGAGAAACATGGCTCCGACATCCTTGCTTCATAATTGCTTGGCCTCAGGGCGTGATGGTGCTTTCAGATTTTTACATTTGAGAAAATTTCCCCACTGAAGGCACAAACTACTGGGGGGGAAAAAAAAAAAGTCCTGATATAAATTCTATACGAACAATGATAACGTTACCTCTCTATTGTGAACACTCCCAGGTACAGAAACAGACAGCTATTACATGGTCCCAAAGTATGCTGTTACCTCGTCACTGCGGACACAAATGTAAGGGGTCATGCAAAAGAGACCCTCAAAGGAATTTAAAGGGAATTTATTATTTTCCCTTCAAGTCCCCTTTTGCGTGACCACCCAAAAATAGATTCAAGATTGAACTGCATGACTGTAGGTTTACACATTTCAAAAGACTTGTGAATACAAATAAATGCAATGCAGTTTGTGTACCAAAGAACATCCTGGTGATCTTATTTTTACATGAAATTCACACAGTAAATTTCCAGTAACTCAAGATTCCATAAAACTGAACATCAGCCAAAGTTTTTTTTGTCCATACTTAACAAATCTTGAAATTAGTCTTTGTTAACTTATTTCTGCATTTACACTGGTCAAGCAATATGACTATTTGGAACATACGGTAATGCAGTGAAACCTCTCTATTACAGACAATGATTGCATGAAAAAATTTGTATCTGGGAAGCGTTTGTTAATGGAAAGGGATGCTTACATAAGCAAAATTTATCCCTCGCAATGCATATACTGTAGGGCTACTATCTGAAAGACATTTTAGGAAATAAGCTAATAAGCAGCTGACAGTCTATGCACTACAACACTTTTTTCACACTGACACTTCACAGACTCTGTGGACAGCATATACTATTGTATATTGTACTTCAAGTCACCAACACTCACTCTTGTATGACATATTTCCCTTTTAAAAAACTTGTCTATGCTGGTTTGTCCAAGAACATTCCAATTTCACTATCTTTCTGCAGAGATCAGAGGCAGAAGATGCAATGTTCAGGTTTACTATGAGCTGCTTCAGTATTAGCTGTCTGCACTGGCCTTTGAAAACATGAATGTTACCTTGATCAAGAGTTTGACAGATCTAAGTAGTGTTCGAGGGATAGATCACTAACTAGATATTTTTCAAGTTCAATTCAGGATGGGAGGTCTCATTGTCTTTTGGCTTATCATTTCCTTATCAAAAGAAACAAGCCAGTCAGTCATAATTTCTTGCACCTTCCACGTTTTTCTATCAGCTATCCATTCCACTGTTAACTCCCTTACATCCTGTCCTTTCCAATAACAGGAGGTTTTGATGCGTCAGGTATGATATTTGAGAAGAGTAGCACAGTCAAATGCTCTTTAGAAAATTTTCTCCCCAGAAACACTTCTGTCAGGATGAGCACAAAAAGAATAGACCAGTTCATCCACATTTTAAACATCTTCTTCGTTATAACCTGCAATAATGGAGGCCACTTTTTCTTTCCACTGAACAATCTGCAGGCAAGCAACATCAGGAGATTCTCCATGCACAGTTTTGTAGCTAATTTTTTTTAGCCAACCATTCGAAGCTTTAAAATCTTTGTAGCCAAGTTCCCTTATTGCTTACTTAGCCTTTTCTCGAATAATAGGACCGGAGATAGGACTGTTTTTTCTTCTTGCAGCTAAAAACCACACAAACAGAACTTTATCAATGGCAAGACCTTGAATTTTAAGTAATTTGCTTTTCCTACTGCCATCAAAGTTCTCATGCAGCTGTTTTAATTATGCTGCCTTTTTGTTGGAGAGTTGAATTTATTCTTGTCTTTCCCATATTGAATTTATCTGCAAGCACACGCATACTGAGCTTGTTTATTTCTGCACTCCTGATAACTTCAATCTTCTTCCGAATTGTTAAAATTTCCTTTTAGATGCCATAGCTATGTACTAAAAAAAGCGACTGCACAGTATTACTGGGCCACTCTGTTGTATTTCTTCGATACTCCACTGTCAGCGCCAAGATAGAACTTCCCTGTGTTGAAATGAAGAGTAACAATTCTAGTTGCTCAGGAATGCTGCCAGTGACCGTTCACTCACAAGTTACGAAGGGATTTTTCAACAAAGCTTGCATCATTCCATTCATAACCAAGGCTGTTGTTGATACGGTCAAGATCAGACAGTTCAGTTAAACTTAACAAGGAAGAGAACTACATGAGCAAACTGTTGAGATAGAAATACCGTAACATTTCAATCTCCCAGTAAACATGAATAACAAGGGAAAGGCGGGTTTGGATCACGACACAAGAAAAATGTAATTACAGAAAGTGCAAAAAGCTTTCAGTAAGAAAGTCTACCAAAAAATTCAAATGGAGGAAAGCACAAACAAACACAATTTTGAAACATAAAAATAAAATTTTAAGGGAGTAGGAGGAAAATAGGAATTGAGAAATGAAAACAAAAGCAGGAATCAATTTTTTCAGAAATGGATGTTGTATGAGTGGTTCAAATGTGCTCGAGCAAAAGAAACAGTGAGGGGGGAGAGCAATGTTACAAGAAAAGGCACGAGAAATTGCAAATAATCTGAAAGTTTAAGATTCTTAAACAGAGAAAGAATTTGTGTATTGCACTGGAACACACGTTTACTGGAACTATTTAACAGATTTTCTTCCCTTTTCAAGAATATTGCAGTAAAAAAAAAAAAAAAAAAAAAAAAAAATGTTAAGTTGAACGATTACTATCTGTAGTTGTAATGTTTGTAAAGGCTCTAAAATCGCTTCTAATATCTCACACAGAAATATTTAGTATGAAATTATTTAGAATAATAAAAATAAAAAATGTATGCTTGTTAAGGTCTGGTCTCGAAAGTCCAGAATAACGGCCGAAAGGATGCATCGTGCTGACTACATGACCCCTCGTAATCTGCACGCCTTCGGGCTGAGCAGCGGTCACTGGGCATGCCAAGGCCCTTTCAAGGGCGTTAAGTGCCGTGGGGTTTGGGGGTTTTTGGTATTCAAGGCGGGTGTTTTTTGCCGTTACAAATTTTTACAACCCTGTAAAGGATATTATTCCGCAGAACCAATGGTATCCGCAGAAGAGAGGCTCAACTTAATTACTAATTTAAATACAGCAGTCCATTTGGAGTGAACAACAACATTCTTTTAAAGGATGCTTTAGCTCTCAATTAATGCCACAGAAGAGTAAAAAGACTAGTATATTCTGATTCTTAACTGGTGTATATACAACTGAAAATGTAAAAAGGTTTTTTGATGATATCAAATTAGTATCCTAAGCTTTGCAAGTTCTCACTGAATTAGAAGTCTTGACAAAATATACATTTGTTTTTCAATCTGCTTTGCGTCGCACTGACACAAATACTACCTGCGCACTTTTTAGCGATAGATTTACACCCTAGTGCTGAATCGGTTGACTTTGGTTATCTTCGAGATTCGTATTGACAACCTTTGAAACGCAAACTAAGAATCGCTTATCATCGTTGTGAGACATCTGGCGTACACTTTAAGTACTCGTACTGTTGTTGTTGTTTACACAGCAAAACCAAATTATAGAATTCATGCTAGGAACACGTTTTGCATCGGGAAATGTTATATAGCATTATATATTGTGTGTGTGACACAGTTGTTTGTTTAAGATAATAAATGTTTATAAAATTCATATCGATCGATCATATTATCGATTCAATTCAGATTTCATTTCCATTCAGTTGGCAATATTACCGGAACTGGCAGTGCTCCCTTCTTACTCCTGCAACGAGTACAAAAATCTATCTCTAAAAAGTGCGCATACTATAGGTCTTATTGCGACGATGGGTTAGGAAGGACCTAGGAGTGGGAAGGAAACGGCCCTGACCTTAATTAAACTACAGTCCCAGCATTTGCTTGGTGTGAAAATAGGAAACCACAGAAAACCACTTTCAGGTCTGCGGACAGTGAAGTTCGAACCCAATATATCCCGGATGCAAGCTCATAGCTAACCGTAGGCCTACAGACAACTCGCCCGGTAAATTTTGTTTTCTAACAGACTTAAATCATATACTCATTATTAGATTAAGTGAATTTTTTGATAAATTTCACTAATTAATTTGCATATTTACAAAAATACCAAAGTCAGAATTTTTAATTTCCAACAGTAAAAGAAAATTTTATTCATTAGAGCTAAATGAGTAAATTAAATATTGACAAATACTGTACATTCAACATAAAATATCACAGTGCTACTATCTCTGTTAATAAACAAGTCAAACATCAATTCTTAGATCGTTCTTGTGAAAAGTGAGACAAGTTACAAGGTGAATTCTTTGCTACATCTCAAAGGATAGAAAACTAAAGTTCTCCTGAGGATTTAATGTCTTGTGTGAAGTTTACTTAGAATCCTAAGAGCTATGTCTACATTAGGACACCTCCACTATGTCGTCCTGACACACAACCATGCTTATTGCAATTAAACTAACATTTTTATCTTTAGATGTTCCTTGTTCCGGGAGTGACTTTAGGTGCAAACATTCATCTATAAACAAGGACTCAATATTTTGTACAAATTCATTAACCTTTCTGCTCTTCATGAAACATAAAGAGACCGGGCGAGTTGGCCATATGGTTACGGTCCCGCAGCTATGAGTTTGCATCCGGGAGATAGTGGGTTCAAACCTCACTGTCGGCAGCCCCGAAGATGGTTTTCCGTGGTTTCCCATTTTCACACCACTTCTTTTTAATCTTTATTTCTTCAAGAAATTCAAATGCACTGTGCTGATGGTTGAATTTTTCAACATGCTTTCTCACATCTGTACTGAGTGTATCCAGTATGACAGTAAATGTGTTTATGCAGAAATTTATGGAGCCATTCAGCAAAAATTCTCCACCTCTGGAATCAACAGGAGCCAAAGCTTGTTTTATCTTCCTTTGCATATCTGCTCTGTATTCCTGAAAACAGAGTTTTCCCTTTGTCTGGCTTTCTAAGCGATTGAAATAACTTGTAAATGTGAAATGAATTTGGAGAGAGAGCTATAATACATTAGTCTGACCCCAATTTGGCAGGTTCAATCCTTTTTTTTGCTAGGGGCTTTACGTCGCACCGACACAGATAGGTCTTATGGCGACGATGGGATAGGAGAGGCCTAGGAGTTGGAAGGAAGCGGCCGTGGCCTTAATTAAGGTACAGCATTTGCCTGGTGTGAAAATGGGAAACCACGGAAAACCATCTTCAGGGCTGGGATTCGAACCTACTATCTCCCGGATGCCTCTACGCCCGGTGGGGGAGGTTCAATCCTAGCTCAAATACATCAGCCTTGTGCCGGTAGATTTACTGGCAAGTAAAAGAACTCCTGCTGGACAAAATTCCAGTACCTCAGCGTCTCCGAAAACCAAAACAATAGATAGTGGAACGTAACGCCAATAACATTATTATTTTGTTGAATATTTGAAGTATGGTTTCCCATAATATAGTCAGAAATGCTGTTCCAAGTGACTGTACTTTCTCCCTTAGCATGGAATCTTCACTACTATTGTAGCTTTTACATCATCATCATCATCTGAAATAAAATTCAAAGTCTGAATTATACCAGCCTGCTTTCCAGCAGCGTTCGTCAAGCACTATGGACAGACTGTGCACTGTAAGATGACAGTTTTCAAAAAGAAGACCCCAGCAGTGTGCTGAAGAGGAGAATCCCAAAGAGAGATACTGTGCTTGAACATGATTCAGCAGCACAACTGGCCTCTACAGTTACTGATATTCAAATTAAATCAGTCAAAAAACACATAAAATGGTCCATACTATTTGTTCTAATTTGTGCCCGACATATGGCAAGAAACCCAAAAATTGTTCCACTGGGTTACTACCTGCTGTAACACATCTAATAACAAATGACAGCCGGCCCATATGTGAAATGTCTGGTGTAGAGTCAAGCACGACACCAAAGTGCATGGCCTCTGTCACTTCATTTAATATTTTTGTCAAGCAGTTTTTGAGACTTTATACATTTTTGCAAGCAGTTTAACATAGTACAAACACATCAAAGGTTTTCGGGCTAGGATTGGGAAGGCAGCAGCCGTGGCCTTAATTAAGGTGCATACTCAGCATTTGCCTGGTGTAAAAATGTGAAATCGTGGAAAACCATCTTTAGGGCTGCCGACAACTGGATTCCTCATAATGTTATAGAACTGCAATGCATGGTACATATTTTTACAGTCATTCTGGTCACTAGATGATGTAGCTCAAAATCTGCCTTCATCCATTTGGTAGAAATCGCTTCCGTGGTGTACATATCTTCCCATATTTCTATTCTTTTATTCTGTAGTTCCGCTTGCAGCTAATTATATGGTGTAGTAGAGGAGGGACAAAATATTTATCTGAGTTCTTCTGTATAGTAGGCTATAACTTCTGGGTTTAACAACCGAGTTTTGTGATTGGAAGAACACCTCCCAAAGAGTGCATGACCATGAAATATCTCCTCACCACAAAACAATTGTAGGAAACTTAAGAATGCAAGCAAATGCACAAGGAGGATTGATTGCAACCTCATAGAGTAAGCACTAGAATTTCAGTATTGGAGGGAAGTTCTAAAGCGAGTCTTCTCGGCTGTTAAATTTCTACCAATAAGAGGAATGGCATTATAAGGCAATAATGAGCATTTGGAGAACTACATGGAGGTAGTTTTCTTGTTTGCTAGAATTTCTTGTTGATTTTGACTCCTTTCTGGCATTGCTCAGAAAATGCTTTCTACCTGTCTAAACAAAATTTGATACCAATGATAAACTCTTCAAATGAGGAAGAAGATATTATACAAATCTTATGCGGAATTCCTTTCTAGAGGAGTGATGTGTTCATTGGATGTCCAGGAACCCACCAGCCATCCACCAGAAATGCATTTACATTTAAAACCTAATAAAGAGCAGCACAGTTCTCCATTGCTTAAGTAACTGCTAGCATTGCTATTGGCCAACAAAAAATGGGATGAGACATCATTCCCAGCAACAATGAGAATTACATTCAGTTACCAACCCCCACAGAATTAAAGCACAAGTAAAGCAGCATAGTGTCTGCATGGCAAGGAAAAAAACAAAAGGTCATTTAGTAACTGTAACCTATCACTGCACATCCAGGACAATCTCTGTCATCAGAACAGTGGCCCCAAAAGGGGCCACACTCCCTTAGGGAGGCTTTTATCTGTGGCCACGGTACATACTGTCCGCACAGCAAGAGTAAAGGTCATTTACTGCTTATCTTAGTTCCTAAGTAGACAGTTTGGCTACCTTGTGCACCACCTGATCACATCATCTGGGAAATAAAAACAAACGACAGTCATTCCGCAAGCAGATGTTTGCGATACAAGTGGTGACTTGTGGCGCTAATGTTGAGGAACGCAGGATATAGTTTTCGTTATCATGTGTGCAAGACCATAATTTTTCATTCTATGAACATAGAATGCGTGTGTGCACAGCAAATTCTCACACTTAACCCTGATGGACAGAGACCAAGAAAATGCTGGATGGACTGCTTACACGAGTATATGTGGTATGTAAGCATATGATCTGCTGATACCATTGACCGGATGAAGTCAAAGGTCCAATGTCGAATTATGGCAGACCCCGCATCTTGGCGGGAAAACGCCTAGGAGGAAGAAGAGAAGAAGAGAGAGTGTGTGTATGTGTGTGTCAGCTATGCGGGAAAACATGTGGAAGGTACCATGATGTAAATTGCTCCACAAGAACAACTTCAGTGTTACTTTTTCGTTAAGAATAAGTCTTTTGCTAATATCTGCACATTGTGTGCATTTCTACTTTTAAAATAAACCCAGTTGTGAAAAACCTGTGTCACTTGGGCTTCCAAATCGCATACATGGCAGACTTACACAGTATGCACAGTCTGCATGTACACTAGCCAACACATGGTATAAATTTCACCATTGCAAAGTTTTCTTTTAAAACGTGCTTTTAGATAGGTACCAATCTTTGTTTGAATACTAGCTCCTTACATGTACTAAAATAAACATCACCATTTTTCAATACACCCTGTATTGCAACATCATCTCATAACTCTTCGTTATTTCTTCATAGAGCAGGATCCGCACCAGGGAAAAATGTTATACAAATCTGACTTTTTTTTCAACAGCTAACTGCAGTGGTTGTGTTTTCTGTCTATTTAACAATATTGTCTAACACAAGAATAGGGGCAATCATGTCAATGTCATTGTTGTAAGTTACTTTCATTTAGATCAAAGTGCGAGGTACTGGAGAAAGCCTCTGACGAAAACACCACTACTACCATCACCCACATTAATTTCATTGCTGTCCTCATCTTTATGAGAATAGGAAGTTGTCATTTTTGCAGGCCATTTCATTAATTCACCATACCTATCCTCCTGCTCTTCCCACCGTTTTTTATATTGCGCACTACTACGCTTGTACTTCCCACTACTAGCCATAAGATTGTCCATCTCTCAGTCACATTCACATATGATTATACTAAACCTAAACTAATCTGTACATTAACACTGCCACGACTAGCAGAAAAGTAAAGCTAAACGTACATACAACGCACTGTAAGAAACTACATAGGTACACTGCTGATTGTTACTAACAGATACACGAATACTTGCCCAGACAGGTCGGTCAACCTGCAATAATCAAGCCAAATTTTGTAGAGCTGAAATATATATGCCAGGGCCTAGCGAGCCTAATTGGAAATACATGCGTGACAAGATGACAGTGGAAGTTGGGCGAATTGCATTTTGCCGAACACAGCTAATGGTTCTGTCGACTCACAACTAAACGGGTGATTTCAACTACACAGTTACTTAATTCACAAGTTAATAGGCACTGCAAACACAAAAAACACCTGATTAATACAGATTTCCAAGGCTCGCCACAAAAACTGACAAGGTGTGCTGCAACAGCGGGAAGAACCTTAAGGCCCATAGTGTTTGAGGATAATGTAAAAAAGAGAGGTACCATCCACAAACCACCATTGTTTTGCTTAATATGCATATTTTCAACAAAATTCTCAAACAGTGCAGTACACACTGCTTGGAATTTTTCTGTAATCAATATGGGACATCTGTTATGACCCTGTTCACACGTTCCTCTGACTTTAGTGCATGCAAGTTTTATCTATCAGGAACGCTAAAAGATACAAGCCAGGGGAATAGGTATAATAACTTGCATATTGAAAAGGAATTTGAAAGAATAAAGCAAACAATGGAAGAATTACAGGAGCACAGCTGTTCTAAGAGCTGCATTACAAGCAGCCTATGGGAATTGTTTCTTCTATGATATAAAATGATAATTTCCCAATAAGTGCAACGTAAAAAATAAGGGATTTCGGACAAAGAAAAAAGAACGAGAGAAGTACAGTTCCAGATTTGCATTGAAAAACACCAATCCGGTAATACATGATACCACAACGTTGCGGAAGTTAAGCCTGTCAAATTCTCCCGCCACCAACCAATAAAATTATTTATGTAACAATTAAGAGGAGTAAGATCTGTAGAAATAAGCGTGTTTTAGAAAGTGGATTCAAACAATGTAGTACATCAAATGGAAAACAATTGCTAACAATAATATACCGTACATTGTCAGATATCATTCAAACTAGCTGTTAAATAATTAAACGAATAGCTTACAGTTTAGATATGACAAGCAAATATGGTTGGTTAGGACCACACCAAAAACAATAAAAAATGTAAATAAAATATTGTTCGTTTCCATCATGCCACCGGGACACAGCATTTCGAATTTTTCCTCAAGGAACTACTCCACGCGACTACATAAGCAACACATACCCGGACATGTCAAACATCGGTGTGGGGGAAAATAAACCACAGAAGATATATATCCATAATGTATAGTATAACCAAGACCAACTACAATATCTCAGACCTTAACCGACCTATCGAAACTGTCCATAATGGCGGCAGCTGGAGTGTTAGCATGCGTTTGTTTTGATTTGTGAAAGTCGTGTTGTTACCAAATATTTACGGAAATTTGAATATTATTAATCGTACATTATATTTATTTATGGTCTTAAGAAGGTTATAGATCCTCTTTCAGTGCCGTAAGAAGCTGTTTGTTCTCAAAGAGCTTATTTATTCCAACAATATCGGCGATGATTAGGTTAACGTTCATTCTCGTGTTGTTCTCTGAAAGTATTTTCTTCATTTTTAGTTACCTATGCAATATGTTTATAGTTTAATGTGCTGTGTGCCTTGATGTAAGTAAGAGTTTCAGTGTTCCCGTTTCCAAAAGACCTAATATTAAGGCAAAATTGGGTTAAGAGCATTCGTAAGGAAAACTTCGAACCGAATCATAGGCCTAATAATGCTGTGTACATTAATCATTTTATCATTTTTGAAATCAAATGTATTGTTAGGGAAAACATTATATACCCGTAGAAGGTGGTGATCTAATTCGAGTGCCGCGCAAACTTCCGAAGTTAAAACTAATGATGCCTATCCTAGCATTTGCCCTATCAGCCAACGTAGCTTACTACAAAGAAAATTAAATCAGTCCCAAAAACATCCGGAAAATCATGACCAAGATTTATGATTTAGAGACGAAATTAAACGGTGGTGCAAGAATGATGTAATTAATTTTCTACGTTTTACAATGAACGTGCGTAAACTAAACCTAACCCCTTTCCCGTGAGTGAACATGTGGATTATGTTCTTTTTTATGTAATATACAATTTTGCCGTCAATTCTGGTGAGTTATAAGGTAACGAGTTCTTTAGATGGCCAAGTGTATCATACAAATATCGCTTGTACCTACTCAACAATACAGGTGGATTTTGGAGGGTTGAAATATTGTTGGAGAAATTTGTTTGCGTGTTTTACATAATGGGCGGTGGTTAATAGTGGTGTCATAGTATTTCATGTAAGGTTAATAATGTTCTTTGTTGACATCTATATATCGTATTTAATTATTCATATTTCGAGTTAATGAGTTGCATTTCATGACGTTCGACTTGTGATCTTTTCTTTAGGTGACTCGGAATAAACACGCATAACCTTGCCCTCAACCTCTCATATCGCCCACCGATGTCCGCCATGTTTTTCCTGGATTACGGTCTGATGTAATTGTAGTTGGTCTTGGTATAACCATCGCCCTCTACAATGAATGCGCTAATACGCCTTCTCATTCGTCCAGTTTCATATGTAAACGAGCGAACACGGCGTAGTTACCAGTTCAGGCGCTTGGAGCGCTGAAAAGCTGGCTTTAGTCTGCTTGACGAGACACGCTCAGTAATCATTGCTAAGAGTGCTGGTGTAATTTAAGCCTGTATTTACCTTATTTGGTAATTTCTTTGGTCGTGAACCGTTTTAGTGTTTATGTATATAATATTGTTTACTGCTGTGTGCCTTAATGTACGATGAAAGCAGATCGGGAAGAGGGATTTTGTTTCATGAATTTCCTCTCAACGAGCTACAACGTCATAAATGGCTAAATGTTATTTCAAGAAACATTTCTCACCGAATTTCAATTCAAGATCATCCTAAGGATATGTTTGCCACGCCGAATAAATCTACACTTTCATGCTACGTAGGAGATATGAACTGCGTGACTGGAATAACACTCTTAGTAAAGGAGCGCCTCTTAGCAGAAAGTCAGTGCATAAGTGAAGCAGAGAGATTGTGATTGTTGGTAGTCCATTGAACAGCAGACGTTATATGACAAGATACTCGGCACCTTCTTTCAACAGAAAGACGCTTCATTCCATGTTGAGCGAATAAAAACTACTGAAGATGACCATCATCCAAACGAAAGTAGAAATCGAATTACCCTAGTCAATAACATTTTCTGTTTTATAATTTCTGCTGTGACTACAAAATAAAGGTTGCAGCAGCATTTTTCTTCTTTAAGAGGCTTTTAGGTACAGAGCTACATAGTTTAACACTCAAAGCAATAAACGAAGTCGAAGCTTGCTGTTTTATCGTATTGCGCGTTGTGAGTGACAATCATAAGACTAATGTTAGCAGGATAAGAAGAATGTCTTCCTCAAAACACATTAAACCGAAGATCTGTCATCCTGTTGGTAGTGAAATGCCTCTTCTTGCTTTCGACAAATAGCACATTCTGAAAAGTAAGAAATTCTTTACTCAAAAAATCTATGTTTGATAGTTTCCATGATATAAATGGTGATTTTATCAAGGAACTGTATCAGATGCAATCAAATGAAACTGCAAAACGGGTTCATTTTTCTTACATAAAAAACATCGAGCCGTCTAAGTTTAGGAAATGAATGTGCTGCGCGAGAATGATATTTTCGCGACTGAAGTAATAACAGCCATATGATATTTAAAAGACCATTCCTATACAGATATGCAGGATTTTTTAATGCAGGTACCAATGTCAAATACAAGTTATCGATAAAAAATTGATTCGACATACGTGTCAGTAGCACAAATGTAGCAAAATTGCAGTCGGACAAGATGCTTGATTCTTTTGACAAGACAATGTGTTCAACAGTGCTAATGGATTGATTTATAAAAGAGATCAAAAAAGCAGGCTGCATTACCCATCTGATTTGCCACTATGAATTTAGAAAGTAATTCATGATTTTGTATTGAAAGCACAACCATTTGTACACAGAAAACCTGTTGCATCTACGAGTGACCATTTAGAGTCCTGAAATCGGACATTCATAGTTATTGAGTGACGTTACTTGCGAGTGTGGTATTCCTGTATTCTTAAATAACATGGCCACATAAATAATAGAGATCTTGAAACATTTGAACGCAAAAACGCGAAACACCTAAACAGAAAAGTGTGTGAAATTATTTATTTTCTACAGTATTTACTACCTACAGTTAACATTATTTTGTACGGTTTTTCCGCTGCGGTGGGATACGTTCTTCACTGAATTTCTTTATTAAGGTGTAAGGTGTGATTCAAATATAATTATTGAGTGATTGGCTTTATATTTGAACAGCAATATACAAAACACTTAACGTGTGCTGTAATGAACAATCGTGTTTTAATGCCAGCGAAACAGTGCTCGGTGGTAAAAATGCGAACTAGGCCCATATCGCTCATATAGCTGTATTGGGAAGGCGTATTAGCGCAGTCATAGTAGAGGGCGATGGTATAACCAACGAGATATCATGACGAAGTGAAATATATTGTGTGACGACTTGTGCTGGTTGATATGTTCCTCCAATATGCGACGCTGGTTTAGATAGACAGGGATTAGCTCTCTGAACATGTGTTTCTAACTGGGAAAAGAGGTGATTTGATTCGGAATTTATCGTTTAAATAAGTGATTTGAAACCGTGTATTCATTATTGTGTTTACTGTCTGATGACTGTGTTTATATGCTGTATATATTTGATGTAAATTAAGATTTAGCGTTTTTGATTTTGAAAGTAATCTGTGAAAAATACGTAGGAAGTATTTTATAGTTAATAGTACCGGTAACACAAGGACTTCACTTCAAAAATTGGTTCGTCCGTAACGGGTAATCAAACGTTTGTGCTTAGTTGCGCTAAGTGTTCTTTCAATAATTCGCTTCGAATATGTCTGCATACAAAACTCTGTAGCAATTATCAGTTATAATAATAGAGTTAATAAATTATACACTAGAGGTTCATTGGCGCTGCAGTAGCGTGCGAAGTTGAGCGAGCGCGCTGTTTGGCAAACGGTGGATTGTTTGGCACTGTCATTACTGCAGATTTCTGGTAAATTGAAATATATACGTCTGTGAAGGACGATGCCAGTCTCTTGTGCACCTTATGGGTGCAATGAGAGGTTCAGAAAGGGCAACGGCGTATCATCTCACGGGTATATTTCATTGAAATTCATTTTCGTGTGTATAAAATAATATTTTGTGTGGCACTTATTGTCATGAGGATTGGCCTACTCGCGCCAATTTTTTTAAATTTTCCTGTCCGAGTGAATGGAAATTTTTCGTTACCTCTGCATAGGAAGGAAATGCTGAAACGCTGGATACGGGGCATGATAAGAGAAAACTGGTTGCCAACCAAGAATCAGAGTACATGTTCCAAACATTTTAAAGATGTTGATTTTACCATAGAGAAAGTATGCAGAAGACTATTGAAGCATGATGCAGTACCTTCAGTGTTTAATTTTCCTCGGCATTTGCTGAAGGTAGGTCCATTTTAGTAACATTATTTTACTATTGAAAACCTAATGAGTTTGAATGGTACTTTAATGTCTCATTAGATACATTTTCTGACACAGTAGCAACTGTAGATTAAGGTATTTTCTGTAACCACTTCTTTTCTTGCAAGAAAAGAAAATAGTGATAACATATTGTGTTATTTTCTATCCCAAAGTGCAGATCACATCATTCAGAAATACCAAGCCCTTCTAATACTACAAATGCTGCCCATTCTGGACTTCTTAGTCCAGAGTGTTCTTTACAAGATCAATCCTACAGCTTCCTTGTTTCATCATCAGAGGCAGAAAGAAAATACTCTGATGCTATTTCGACTCTGAAAATTTATAGGGAAAAGAAGCAAAAGCAAGTCTATGCCAAAGAACAGAAGTTGAAGCGGAAAGGCATCAAGGTTAATTCGCTGAAAGTGTTAATCGATACCGTACCTTGAAGGAGGAAGGGCTTATGACTCAGGTGAGTAATGATATCATCTTAGACATTTTCGCAGACATTCTTGCTTCCATCATCAAAAGAAAGTCAAATACCGGTACTCTCCATGGTGAATATGATTGGACATGCAATCATTTGCTTTAACTTTGCATTTCTATTCACCTACGGCATATGAGTTTGTAAGAGAATCTCGTGATTTGTGTTTGCCTCATCCTTGCACATTGAGACGCTGGTGTAGGGTTGTGAAAGAGCTACCATGTCTTACATCAGAAGCCCTTAATTCAATTAAACATAAAGTTGAAAACTGGAAAGAGTCTGCTCCATTTTATGGCTGTTTGATGTTTGATGAACTGGCTATAAAGAAAAAAAATGAATGGAATGAATTAAATTTTGTGGGTTATGTTGACTATGGATTGGGAATCAGTAGTGAAAATTTGTTTGTTGCACAAGAAGTATTGGTTTTCATGGTAGTGGCATTAAATGCTTCATGAAAAGTGCCCATAGGTTACGTTATGTTGATGGAATATAACTGGAAGAAGAATGTAATATACTGGTCCAGCCACTTCAAATTCTTAATGGTATAAGGCTAAGGATAATTTCAGTAACTTTTGATGGGTAAGCTGCAAATTTAAATGCTGTAAAAAGCTTAGGGCATCATTTTCTGCAGATGATCCTAAGCCCGTGTTTCCAGACTCTTCAGATGAGAACAGGAAAATATTTGTTGTACTCGATCCTTGCCATGTGCTAAAATTGGTTAGAAATCTTTTAGGAGATAAGAAACAACTTCTGGATCATAATGGTGAGGTTGTAAACTGGAAGTACTTTGGAAAGTTGCATGCACTGCAAGAAAAGGAGGGGCTGACTCTAACAAATAAATTGCGAGCCAATCATTTGTTGTGGTATAATCAGAAAATGAAAGTTAAATTATCGCAAGTGTAGAAACAATGTAAAAAATTTAAAAAGGAGCTTAAAAACAAATATTACTCTGAAAAATTTAGAATTCATAACAAGAACCCAAAGCAAATGTTGAAAATAATCAATGAAATCATACATTACAGAAAAACTACAAAAGGCGATAATTGTACATCTCTAGAAATAGATAACAAGATAATTACAGACAGTCAGGAAATATGTGAATCATTACATTTATATTTTTCAAATATTTCTAAAACCCTGGCTTCAGCAATCCCTCCCCAGAGCACTGAAACACATGGGGTTCCTAGTTACTTGAACTCATTTTACCTATATCCAGCTGATGAAACAGAAATAAGATCTATAATATCAAATCTAAAAAAATAGTAGCTGTGGGCAGGTATGTATAACTGCCAACTTTTTAAAAGAATTCCAGGATTCTTTAAGCGGGATGCTAACGGAGATCATTAACGAATCCTTGGCATTTGGTACATTACCTAGTGAGCTAAAAGTAGCTAAAGTAGTTCCTGTCTTCAAGGGTGGGGATGGGAGGAATCCTAATAATCCTAGGAATCCTATCTGTATTCTTTCCATAATATCCAAAATATTAGAAATTATTGTTAAAAAGAGACTTCTCACTTTTTTAAACAAAAATTATTTCTTTTACAATGCACAATATGGCTCTCGTGAGAACTCTATCACGGAAATAGCAAACGTAGATCTCATAAATCTGCTGCAAGAGTCAATAGATTTTAATAATTTTGCTGGTGGGTTGTTTATAGATCTAAAGAAGGCCTTTGATACAGTGGACTATGAAAAACTGTTAGATAAATTAGAGAGAGCAGGAGTTCGTTCTTTGAAGTGGTTTGATAATTATCTGTCTGATAGAAAACAGTATGTAATGCTGAATAACTGTAGGAGCTCAGCAATTAAGGTAACCCATGGCGTTCCACAGGGGTCGGTATTAGGGCCGATACTCTTTCTAGTGTACATCAACGACATTGTAACTTGCCGTTTGAAAGGACGTATCGCACTGTATGCCGACGACACAAACATGTTCTATACTGATTGCAATATAGACTCCATTGTTAAATATATGCAGAATGTGCTCAATACTCTGTGCTTTTGGTTTCAAGCAAATAAATTAACAGTTAATGTGCGAAAGACTAATTATATGATTACAAAACAAGGTCAGAATGAAATCCCTAACAGTAAAATATATATGCAGAATACTGAAATAAAACTAGTTAGTGCTGTCAAATATCTTGGATAGGTAACTGATAGGAACTTGAACTGGACAGACCATGTAGAATACATTACTAAAATGATCACACCTTTTGCAGGAATTTTAAAGAAACTTAGTTATCTTATCCCACAACATCTTCTAAAACAGATCTACTACTCTTTAGTTCATAGTCACCTACAATATTTGAATATAATCTGGATGTGCTGTGAGAAGTCTGACTTGAATGAGCTAATGGTAGTACAAAATAGAGCTGTTAGAAATATACTTAATCTTCCCTACTTAACGCCAATAAAATATCTATACCTAAGTGCTAAAATACCACACCTAAGCATGAGTACAGAATTCAATACAGCTGTACTCATGTATAAAATAAAACATAAATTTATACACCACAACACTACGTATACTCTGAATTCTGACAACCATCCATATAGTACTAGGCACGCAAATGACTTTACCTTATACAATGTTCGTTCTTATAAATATGGTATAAACAGCGTGAAGTTCACTGCGATCCAATTATTTAATAACATCCCTGTGGAGGAAAAACAGCACCAATTTTGGCAAAATTCAAACAAAGAGTCAAGCATTATTTTTGGGAAAGGTACAGTGCTGTTTAAATCAAAATATCAGTTGTCATTTAAATCATTCTCCCAAACAATCTTGCAAACTGACGGGAACTATTCTTGTACCTCTGCAACTTTTATGTTATGTAAATGTAAATACTCTGTAATCTGTTATTCTACCTCTGCAACTCTGTGTTATGTGTATGTACTGTAAATACTCCGTAATCAGTTCTTGTACGTCTGCAACTTTCATGTTATGTAGTTGTAAATAATAAAAAAAAATCAAAATATCAGTTGTCATTTAAATCATTCTCCCAAACAATCTTGCAAACTGACGGGAACTATTCTTGTACTTCTGCAACTCTTATGTTATGGAAATGAAAATACTCTGTAATCTATTCTTGTACCTTTGCAACTTTCATATTATGTAAATGTAAATACAGTCAGAAATAATTCTCTGTAGTCCTCATGTTGATGATGTACATATTTTATATGTTGTATGTGTTTATATGCTCAACCGTTTACTAATAATCTTATATGCGCAAACTATATTTTGATATAAGTAAATTTAATCACTACAAAATATAATTGTTTTGAATAGGTGGACACAGTAATTTTATTCAAGAAAGAATTTACTTATTGTATCTTCAATACGGAACAAAATGAGATTAGTTACTTCTAATATTTTGATATGTAAGTGCCCGCCAGTACCGTATGTAATGTCCTGTACAATTCCTATGTATAGCCTGCAGGCTCGTTGGAATTAATTGAAATAAATAAATGAATTACCTGCTGAGCTCCTAAGTACCAGTATCTCGGTTGGTGATGCATTATCTGTGTTACAGCATGATCCCAAAGTTACTGACTTTCAGGGGTCTGGTCCAACTGCTAGGCTTTGTTTTACTTTTTATAGAATATCTGACATATCCAACTCTAAGAACCCCTTTGCGAAGGGATAGAAAGCAGTGCTCAGAGCTAGTAATGAATCCTGCTGGAGACAATTCCTGAACAATTTGTGTAGCTATATTTTAGTTATAATTGACCCTGTTACAGGTAAAAGAATTGTTGATACCAACAGAAGAACAGGACTTGTTGGATTTATTTGTAATGCTGTAGTTTTTAACCAGATGTTCGAGGAGCTGATAGCAATAGGCTATATTGACTACCTCCCAACATACAAACTGATTCAGGACCATACTGAAATGCTTTTTAGCCTAATTCGTGCAAAAGGAATTTGGAATAATACACTTTTTTTAGTTCAGTTCCAAGCAGCGTACAGAAAAGTCCTTATAAACAACAGCATAAAAGTTGTTGCAATGGGAAATTTTGTTCCACAGGATGTCACAACTATATTAGTGAGGAATTCATGGCACCCAATACCAGCAAAGTTATGTTCAGTTCCTGCAAAGTGTCGCTCAAGGAGAACGAGAATTATGTACAGTGTGACGGGAAGTGTAGTGAAACGTTCCACTTAAACTGTGCGCGTGTTTCAAATGCTGTTTTTAAGGCAATGCTGTAAATCCGAGGGGAAATTTGTGACATTGTAAACAATTCAAACATAACCCTACTTCTTCTATATCGCCTTCATACTCTTTTCAGCAGAATAAAGTCAAAGCGGACAATACAAGCCTATGTGAAGCTGTGAACAACATGTAGCAAATCCTGAAAGTTGTCTGCAGCTCACTGGAGTTTCAGTCCAGGAAATTTGATGAACTGCTACAGTAAAAGAGTGAACTTAAAAGGTGGATAGACCATTTAACCAGCGATGTGAACTACAGAAAGGCTGAAAATAGTGCTCTCAAAGAACAAAATAATCATTTGAAGGATCAAATCAATGATCTTGAACAGTATTCTAAGAATTATAATCTAGAAATCGCCGGCGTACCAGTCTCTATGGATGAAAATATGTATGACATAGTAACTGAAGTTGTAGGAGCAGTTGGAGTGGAAATTGACATTGAATATTGCCACCGACTCCCAGCAGCTACAGACAAGGACGGAAGGAAGAAGATTCCTCACATAATTGCGAAATTCTATTCGCGTAAAACAAAAGCGCGATCATGGACAAAAAAGAAAGCATGGGAAACTTTTCTGTGCAGATATTAAATTCAGTGGGGACACAACTATATATTTAAATGAACATCTAACATAATAGAACCAAAATCTACATTGGCTAACCAGAAGTACGAAACACTCCACGAACTAAAAAATCGACTGGACCAAGAACGGGAAGATCTTCAAGAGGAAAAATGAGGACAGCCCCATACTACAAATCAAGACTTCAGCTGACTTACCAACATCTCCTACGAAGAAGAGGGACTGAGAATTCAAGTTTGGGTATGTATTCCTGAGCCAAGTTATTCGTAAATATACTTACATTAAAGTTCTCCCTCGAAGAGTGCACCAAGCAATTACAAATTGTAATACTAGACAATAGGCTATGGATATGAAACCAGATCATGAGTTAGGGCTTACCTTATAAGGTGATATCGCCACAGGCATTGTAAACACCCCTCAAGACTTGAACAAATTAATCCACTATACTGCGGGAACGAGAATTGTGCACCTGAATACAAGTGGTATGAAAACAAATTTTGAAAGCATGCTAGTTATGTTAAATCAACTGGACCCTACACCAGACATTATAATGCTCTCTGAAACCCAACACATTAGGGATGTACCCTTCTCTATTGTAGGATATAATGAGTACTTCATACCCCCACAAAATTCTACACATGACAGTTTACATATATACACTCATGTAACCCTCATACAAAATGTTGCAATATCTTCTGTGAAAACCCTAAAAGCAGCCAATGGTAGCCTACTCAACTTAAAATAATATAAAGTTACTTGATACTTGCTATGTACAGATCACCTTCCACAAGCCCAAAGATATTAGTAGAAGAACTAGAAAATACACTTCAGCAGCTACCTGCAGCCACACAATATGTAATAATAGGAGATACTGACATAGACTTTTTAAACCCAACTGGTCAGTATGTTCAAAAAATTAAAAATGAATACATAAACACCTTAAGTGCAAATGGTTTCATTTCGTACATTAACTCTGCAACAAGGATAACCCCGAAATCTAGAACATGTATAGATCACATACATGTTAAATCCCATAGAAGTAACCATTTTGAGTCATATGTTCTACATGGTAGTATGACAGATCACAGTCTTATTTTTCCCATACAAAAACAATCCCAGAAACATCGTATACCACAAATAGAAGGAAAAATACTGAACAATGCCAGAATAAATTATGAAGCTTTAAATAAAGCCTTAGAAAGGAAAATTTGGAATCTGTCCTGAATGAACATGTTGTCCACAAAGCGACTGGTAGGTTTATTGGGCTATTAAGTCAACATATCTCTGAACACTCTACTAACACAAGACATGTAAGATCAAAATTCAGAAAGATAACACCATGGATCACAACTGGAATCCTAACTTCCATTAGAATAAGGGATAAATTACACCAGACAATTGTAAAACAGAAGATGAGGTCCTGAAATAATGTCGAGATCACAAACATTATTAAGAAACATAAAACATACCGAAACTGGATAAACAGGCTCATTAAAGTAGCAAAGGAGAATTACTATTTTAATAAAATGATGTCAAGCTCAAACAATTCTAAAATCCTATGGAAAAGCATACATGATATAACACGTAGAAAGGAGAAAAGAAATTCAGATATAGACAGCATAAATCTTACAGACTCACAAGAAACAACCCAACCAACTATCACTGCAGACAAATTTGTAGATTATTTCAGTAGTATAGGTTTAGACCTTGCTGACAAAATAATGAATACCAGCAAAGAACCTAATGACACATGTACATATGACATACATGCAATACCTTAACCACAATCAATCTTTTTTTGTTCCCATAACAAAAACAGAAATAATGAATCACATAGCTGCACCAGAAGATAAGTCAGCCAATGTCTATGACAATATCTTAAGTAAAATACTCTAAACAATTAGTTCGCATATTCAACAGCCTCTGCAATATATTTTTCATCTTTCACTAATGAAAGGACAATTTCCAAACACATTCAAAATAGCTATCATAGTCCTAATCCTTAAATCAGGCGATAAAAGAGAGCTAAAGAATTATCGCCCAATTTCTCTCACAACCCACCTTTCAAAATTACTAGAGAAATGCATTGAAACAAGATTAATTAATTACCTGAATAAGTACAACATATTGTCTCCAAATCAGTTTGGTTTTAGACCAAAAATTAGCTCTCAAGGTGCAATATTCTCCTTAACTGATCATTTGTATAAAACCATTGATAGCTCCAAAAGGACTATTGCTATATTTTTGGATTTAACAAAGGCATTTGATATCGTAGACCAAAATATACTCGTTAGAAAACTTGAAAAAGTAGGCATTCGTGGAATTCCTCAAACACTAATTAACAGCTTTCTTTCTAACATATTACAAAAGGTAAGAATCAAGGATACCCTAAGTAAAAGTGCTCAAGTATAAATCGGAGTACCCCAAGGAACAGTGTTAGGACCAATTCTTTTTCTGTTATATACCGTATCAATGATCTGTGTGAGCTGAACTGTAATGAAGAAATTAACTCATATGCTGATTACACGGTAGTCACAATCACGGGCGAAACTTGGGAGGACATCTTCAAGAGACCCTAGTCATAGTTCAGAAATTGCTAAACAACCACTTACTTACCTTAAATGAAAATAAAACAAAATTCTTCTGCTTCTCACATAATAAAACAATACAACCCTCAGACAACCTAACTCTAAGACTCCGTACACCAACTTGCAAAAATACTGAAAGCTGCAACTGTTATAGTTTACAGAAATCAATAAATGTTTCATACCTAGGGATAATTATAGATAGTTATCTGAAATGGAGTTTCCATGCATTAAATTTGATCATTAAACTTCAGAAATGTATTTATATTTTACAGAATTAGAAATGTTATTTCAAGAAAAGCCTTGAAGTCTGTATACTTTGCCTTAGTCCAATCGCAACTGCAATATGGAATTAACAGTTGGAATGGAAAACTTGATTCACACTTGGCTCAGGTAAATACATGCCAGAACTACATATTGAAAGTCATGTCCAAAACTCCACTGATGTTTCCAACACATGAACTGTTCCTGCAAAGCATGGTACTTAACATACGGCAGCTATTTTTGCAGTCAATGACCCTATACATGCATAAAAATTTAAAGCTCTTCTGCAAAGAACGCAAATAAAAAATTTGCAGTAGGCTGCGAAACAGAAATGGAATAAGTATACCAACTTAGTAGATCAACTTATATATTTCCATTATAATATTTAAATCAACTAGCACACTATTTCCTGCTACTAAGAAACCAACCTTCTCGTTAACCCATGTCCCTCCTTTTCAGCTTCCTGTTTATTACATCAAATGCGGAAAAACTGTTCATAAAATTACTGTAATACAATATCACCAAAATGACAATGGAATAAATGATAATCACTAGATGCCATGATGTACATAATCTAGCTATTGTATTTTTAAAGCCCACATGCAAGTTTACCTCATGTGGGATTCACACTGTATCTTTTACTACCTATTGTTTGTGAATAAGAATGTTTAAAATTTAAAAACTCAGGTAGGTGACCATGATACTTCAGACAGTGTAATAAGTTGCAACAGTCGTCTTGAAGAACAGGACCCAGAAAATGAGCTTCATGAAATACCTGATTTTCCAAATCCCACATTGTCTGAAATATTGAAGAAAATCAAAACGTATGAGTCTGGGTTTATTGTACGTAGTTTGTTGAAGAAGGTGAAATGTTCTGTATGCTGCTATACTCTCGAAGGAAAGAGGACTTTTAAGAACAGTCATCTCCTCAACAGGAGGCAGAGAGGTGGTCTCATTGTACCCTCAAAATATACTGTCAATGTTGCCTCCTGACAGAGAAGTATCTTCGTAGCGTACTACTTAACTATGGTAATGTACCTCAACCTATGAAGGACCTTACATTGAGTACTGAAATTAACGTCTTAGGAAATATAAAGGATGGCATTTTTCTTTCACTAACTGGCCATGCCTTTGAAAGTGAATATCCAGAAAATCATGTTATCAGGTTAATGAAGCTAATTGTGAAGGAGTATACAAATATACGAATGCATCACATTGGCAGGTCATACATGAATGATCCCAATGTCAGAAGTAGGCTAACAAAAACAAGTTGGTTTTGCAACCAATAGGTGATACACTGTTACCCTTCATTATAATCAGAAGGTCGTGTTGAATTTTCGACATTTCTTACAGTTCTGATTATGCTGATGGGTACAACGTAATTATTGGTACTTTATCACTGTCGTGCATATTCAGTTGTTAGAGATTAACATGATGGAATATTTTACATAGGCATTTATTTCCATTTCTTGTAATGTCACTCACTGATGTGCATGGCAGCCTGGAATTGTACACCGTTCTACATTTTTCACTTTTTGTCTGTGTTTATTTTAGTAACAGATATTGAGTGCATTTCCTGTATACACAGCTTGTTACTTTGCCTTCATATAATATGTGTAGAAACCCCCAATCTTACCATAACTATAAACTATAGACTTGATATGCAGCATGATGTGAACATCTGAATCATTTCTTGTGATGCCACTGACGTGCATGACAACCTGGAATTGTACATATTTCTATGTTTTCACCTTTTGTGTGTTTTTATTTTACTGTAGTAACAACTATTGAGTGCATTTCTGAATACACAGTTTACTTTGCCTTCATATAATACGTGTAGAGCCCCCAGTTGTACCATAATTATAAATTATAGACTTGATATGCAGCACCATGTGAACATCTGAGTATGGTAATTTCTTGTGATGCCACTGACGTGCGTGACAGCCTGGAACTGTACATAGTTCTATGTTTTCATCTTTTGTCTATTGAGTGCATTTTCTGAATATACAATTTACTTTGCCTTCATATAATATGTGTGGAGCCCCGAATTTTACCATAATTATAAATTATAGATATGATACGCAGCACCATGTGAACATCTGAGTTTGGTAATTTCTTGTGATGCCACTGACATGCATGACAGCCTAGAATTGCACATAGTTCTATGCTTTCATCTTTTGTCTGTGTTTATTTTAGTAACAGCTATTGAGTGCATTTTCTGAATATACAGTTTACTTTGCCTTCATATAATACGTGTAGAAGCCCCCAATCTTACCTTACACAGGGCGAGTTGGCCGTGCGGTTAGGGTCGCGCAGCTTTGAGCTTGCATCCGGGAGAGAGAGGGTTCGAACCCCACTGTCAGCAGCCTTAAAGATGTTTTTCCGTGGTTTCCCATTTTCACACCAGGCAAATGCCAGGCTGTACATTAATTAAAGCCACGACCGCTTCCCCCACTTCCTTTCCTGTCCCATCGTCGCCAAAAGACCTATCTGTGTCGGAGCGACGTAAAGCAAATAGCAAATTTTAACATACCGGTAATTATAAATTATAGACTTGATACGCAGCACTATGTGAAAAGCCGAGTCATTTATTTTCATTAACGTTATTATTATTATTCCTTTAAATATGACAAAGGACTAGGTAGACTATATATACAAGCACAATAAATTCATGTAAATCATTTCTCAGTTCTCTTCAATCATACAATTTCCCACTCTCCTTTTCCATTAAAAGAAGTTATTTTGCAACTTAAAAACTTGATATAAATGAAACATTTCTGCAAAAGCTAAATATAAAACTACATAATAGACTATAACCACAACTGGTTATCATATTTCCACGTATAATAAATTTCATAAAACAGCAATGACAATAATTTTACTATTTTGTCCCAAAATTTTTCGAAGGATTAAAAACTGTCATTTGCTTCATACGGGTGAAAATGTTTTCGGTCGTTGGAGAGAATTAAGCAGGAAGTACTGGCTATTTAGACAAAATATAGTGAAATATACGTTCCCCCATTCTAAAAGTAGGCCTATGTTGTTTGAAGAACTTAACATGATTTTGTGTCACGTAAGTGCAACTGAACACCGTCCACGTTTATAGCGCATTTCTCCTTTATTTATTCTTTTTGGGATTATCTACCACTGGACAGAAGCATCTAAAGTATACTGTAGTCTCTGAGAATATTTACATGCAAGAATTTTAGACCGTGTCAATATCCACACACTTTTTAAAGGCCTCTTTTTACATTGATTATTATAGCGGGGCGAGCCTTTTGCCAAACAGCTGAAATTTCAACATAGTCCATTCGCTACAGCGATTTTCACATAGACGGTGGCGCCAATTCTATCTCTAGTGTATAATTTACTAACTGTATGGTTATAACCTTGTCCCTATAACGCCGCCAAAATCTGGTTATGCCGCAACTAGCCAGTCACGCAGATGTGTACGAATCCTCGAAGCAAAGTCGAAATTTTACCGCTAATACTGATTTTAAGGAACATATACTTCGACAGACGAACAATGAATAACGTGCGAAGCTCTCTACTAAAATAACGAGCAACAGTTGGTGAAAACAAATTTTAATTTATTCAAAATATCTGCAAACAATAGTAAGGCAAAGAAATCAATAAAAAACGCAGATTAAAAATCCTGAATCCCATGACCTTCGATGTTAGGCCCCTTAAAACAACTAGCATCATCAGCATCACCAACCACTCTCAATTTCGACGTGTTTGTAAACGTCCAGAGGTCTTTACTGCAATGAACATGAAAGTTACCTCTAAATACTTGGCTTTAACATACTTGGTGTTGAATTTTAACCGAAGTGAACATGTATTTTATTTCTCGTCGAACACATGGGTAGCTAATTCCATATCCACAAAACGTTGTGGTGAAATCCTAACCGACCTCTACTTGAATATTTGTGCGATTACTAATAACTAAACTCTAATATTTCGTTAAATGAATCGCATTACGTACCGGTAACTTATTATGCACTACACATTATCTTAAAATCACGTATAGAATCCTTCAATCCTTCACGTGGATTTCAATTCACCACGGACACAAGTTATTTACAACACAAATCAAATAATCAAATAATACATAATGCACTCACAATACCTGAAAACATAATGTCAGTCTCACATACAGACCAAAATACACAACATTGACACTCGGCCATCAAACACTCCTCGCCTGTCATGCATGCCAGCGATGACTAACACTGATATGAACCTGCAATATACAATTCTCGGACTCAAACACCAAAAACATTCCCTCGTGCTGCCTATCTTTCGACGGGATCACGTTCGCTACACTCCCCAACTTATTAAATGATGCGGATAATTACCACGCATAAACCTACAATCCTTGGGATTTTATTTATTACCTCGCCAGATTTTTCACTATTCCTGAGGGCATTACTCACTAGGAGATCACACATGCTCCCTACTCCCATTAATACATTCGACGATGCTGTCTTACGCGTATCAGTGGCCATGGCCATCCAAGCAATGTCTATAACTTGAAGAACTCAATTCTCAATATCACTATCATTTTCCAAAGGCCTGGCAATACATTAATTTATTCATATCGAGCATTTGTAAGCGCTCTGCTACAATCAGTATTTCAATCTTCTTCCTCAAGATTATTGCAGCATTGAATGTAAACTCCATCCGCATCTATCTGTAACATTTTACTTACTTCGGTGACCACTTACCGTGTTAATTACTCTTTCGACGATGTCACCTATTTACTGACTTTCTATCTCAACGCTAGATTCATTTCTTGATGACATAATTGTAATAATTATCAGCACACCTGATAACCGAACACATTATCTGAGTTAATTAAACACACGCTTTAAAATTCACTCGACGATTCTCCTACCGATTAACAACGACAACTGAGAACATGGACATAACCACAAATTTGTTTCTCTAGCATACGGAGAAATTTCAGGCAGTTCCATTCATATGATCATTTATTTCAAAAGTTTGCATGTTACTCGATTACAATAGCTAATAGTGGCGTAGCGAAGGATGAAGCGGTAGGAAGGGAAGGGGTATTTAAGCGGAAGGGCAATGGACGGAAGGAGAGACAGTTAGAGGATAAGGGGAGACATTTGGAGGGTCACTGATATGAATCGACTTAGATATTCTGGCGTAATAATTGAAAATTGTTGGGATAATTGAATCCATAAATTCAACCCGAGACAATAAAGTTCGGTGAATGAAGTCATAACGGTCGATCTGGCAACACTGGCGACACACAACGCTGCCACCTGCGTAGCAGCAGGTTTTGACCACCTGTTCACAACGTTGTTCAATTGAGCATCGTATGTACCGTGTAAGAACTGTTTGACACAATGCGTGTTTAGTGCGTTGGTTATGAACTGCGAATAGGAACATGAACGACCAAAAGATCAATGTACAGTTTTGTTTTAAGTTTGGCAAGACATCGAAAGAAACGCATGCGATGCTGGTACGAGTTTATGAAGATCAAGCACTGTCCTTGAAGTGTGTGTACGAGTGGTTCGCCCGTTTTCGAGGAGGCCGGGAAAGTGTTTCTGACCATCCCCGTAGCGGAAGACCGGCGACCGCCTTCAGTGACGAAAACATTGAGAAGCTGAGGACATTAATCACGAACGATCGGCAATTAACTGTGCGCATGATAGCGGATGAAGTGCAGATTAACAGTGAATCCATGCGACATATCGTTACCTAGAAGTTAGGGAAGAGGGAAACGTGTTCTCGTCTTGTGCCACATCACTTGACTGACGATCAGAAGCAGGCACGTTTAGAGGCTTCACAGGATTTTTTCGAAACGGCGTGTGCGACACCAAATTTCTTGAACTGAGGATGAAACCTGGTGTCTCAGGTACGACCCTGAAACGAAACGGCTAAACATGGAGTGGCGTTCTCCGGGATCCTCTCGTCATAAGGAGGTCAGAGCCGAAAAGACAAGCGTCAAAATGATGCTCATCACCTTTTTCGATAGTCAAGGCATAATCCACAAGGGATTTCTACCTGAGGGAACGATGTTGAATGCTGCACGGTACATTGAAATTTTGACCCATTTCATGAAACGTCTACGCAAGGTACGACCCCAGTACGCACAAGAAGGTTTATGGTTTTTTTGTCCATGACAACGCTCGCCCACACACAGCCATATCATCAAAAATTCAACGCAAAAAGTGTGTGGTGCAACTTGAACATCCCTCATACTCACCAGATCTCAATCGTCCAGACTTCTTCCTATTCCCACAACTCAAACTCGCTTTGAAAGGAAAGAGATTTGACGATATTCCTGACATCCAACGAAACGTGACGAGGCTTTTGAAGACCATCCCAAAGGAAGCTTTCTTGCAAAGTTTCCAGGATATGTATCGACGATCTTAGCAGTGCATAGTTATGGGAGGGGACTACTTCGAAGGACAATAAGTTGACTGTCGTGCATTGTTCATCTATGTTGATAGTACAGGACTATTCATCGAACTTTATTGTCAAAGATTGTACATTTGTCTTCTCAGAGATGTCATTCAGATTGAATGCAGGATTGCAATATTGATCTAACGGTATAAAATACTCTTCGAGGGAATTGAGAAGAAGGCCTTTTTGATTAAAACAAGAAATGTCCATGTCCTGTTATACTGTGGAGAAGTGGTGATTACTGTAGCTTCCTTAATGTGTGAACCTAAAGTGGAAAATCTATTATATTTAACAGCGTTTACATGTTCCATATACCTGATGTTAACGATCTTCCTGTTTGAGCGTTTTACGTACTTTTACAGTTCAAACATTTCAGTCTGTAAACACCTGAGTGTGCAAAATTATTGACAGAATTCATTGAACTAGAATTGTCAATTTTATGAACGTTTGTTAGAGGTCTTAAAAGCTAATTGAATAACGTATTTCTTCAAATTTTTTAAACCATAGCGAGTAGACGGAATAAGTGTGATCACTTCGCTCTCCCAGCAATATTTGAGCTTGAGCTTACAAGTCAGCATACGAATAAAAGACAATTATTGCATGAAAAATATTATGCTTTTGCTTACCATTCCAGAAGTAATTTGTCAGATAATTTAGATAGCAACCGGGTAGACTTTGTGATCTTAGAATATTTCAGTTCCTTTCTCATCTATCTTGTTACAAAATAAAATCGACATTTCATATACAGTAATGTAACACAAGTTTAGGGATAATGTCCGCAACATGGCCATCGCAGCATCCTAATTCTTTCGAATTAATAGTGTGTAGCACTTAGAGCAATTAATGACACAATCACCCCAAGTGACAGCACAAATGCTCTGACCATACAGTCAAGGCACAGATCAGAGTCATGGAAACGTGCGAGACCAACACTAATGAAAGAATAAAGGAACAATCATTCACTAATTAATAAACCGATGACACCAGAGGGGTGGATTAAATGTAGACCTGGTCATTTCAAAATTGCCCCTTAAAAGAAATACCAACACTTACTTGGAAACAAAGACAGATTTAATGACAAACTTTAAGTAACTTACAAATTAATAAAGGTATATCCTCGCTGGAAAATTAAGTTTTAAAAACTTACTGCTCAAAGATCAGAAAAACCTACGTTCGACCGCTCATAAAAGAAAAAATTAATTAATTAATTAAGGAATAAAAAAATTAACCAGACTAGATACAATTCTGAAACGCCTCTTCAACTCGAAGCTATCTCTTAAATACCAATAAATTACCTTGACAAGTACTTAGTTCTATCACACATCTTATTCAACCTAGAATCAATTTGAATTAAACAGTTATTTTGTTGATACTGAAACGTTTTTTAGGGTATTTCCAAAGGAGCTCCTACAAGGATGGGTGGGAAATTACGATCAAGTTTCCAAGAGAAGAAAACCCAAAATAGTAATAATAATAAGATCCGCAACACCGAGTGGAAAAATATGCAGGTAGGGAGAGAAAATTGCCAAAATCAACTAAAGGGTAACAGGTTAAATCGCCCACAAAGCAAAATTCGTAACAGGGACATCAATTCATCTTCATCAAAAATCTCAACAACATTTTCATTTCCATAGCAACTAAACCACGTTAGGTCAGTCAAAGGAAAGGGCCAATCACAGGCCGCGAATCAACAATAGGCGAAAACATCTTAAGAGACAAGAGAAAAACGGGACACTGAAATACCACCCAAATACCAAGCAAATAGGAAATAAAATTAAATAAGGAAGTCGGAAATGAAGTTAGAACGGAAACAGAATACACACATAAATCCCACACCCTTGTAGCAACTCGCTTGGTTAGTAACCCAGCTAAAACATAGCGTTTACCACCTACTTATTAAGCCTAGAAAGCCATAATCAAACATTAAGTTTTGAATGTACAATCTCGAAGAGTAAGAAAAAATTATTCGTTTACTGTTCACGCAAGTTCCTAGTAAACAAACTTTATTTACATATACTGTAAGTTCCTTTTAAAATCCGAAAAATGTTCAAATACCACAAGGCAAAAACGTAGGTTTTAGATGACTCAAAACTACGTCGTGTCCCGGCACACACTTCACATTTTGGAATTTTCAGTTCGCCACATAAAATCGGGAAGTGATGAGTTGGAAAAACACTTACAGTTCATGCTGCCGTAGTTGTGAGGTCGCTACAGCATCATTTTCTTACTTACATATACTAGAGGAAATCCTTAAAATGTACTACAAATTTCAGGCGAGGAAGAAAAATCTAAAGAGAACCTTCGAGGTTCACCAGGGCTTAAGCCCTAGCAAAGTAACTTCAGTCTGGGTCCACCATAATTCCACAATTCATCTCGCTAGGGAGAGAGGCACACCACACTACCATCTCGCTTCACTCTCCAAACTGTAATGGCGATTACCCAAGATCCATCAGTCAGTTCACTGCTTCCATGATAACGTGCGCACACGCGTCCAGAGAGAGAAGGAGCGAGTGGCGAGGTAGTTCATACCTACGCCTTTAGAATGCAGGAGAATACAGTAAGGCTCCGTCTGGACTCACACGACAGAAGGGCATCTTAATAACCTTTCCAGCCGGAGAAGTTTTCAGTTTATAAGTATTGAAAATAAGGGTACCCTTGACCATGAATTAATAAATAACGAAGCGGCGAACCACTTTAAGAACACGAATTTCCACAACCATGCAGTTAGTCCAAAAATATTTACGGAGAGGGTATAAATTATTACGCTGGTAATAAGTGTTACTGTGCAAACTGTCCAAACACTCGTGAATGTATATTGCCCCATAGACTATGTTCACATGAGAGTTTTTGTTCCACTACACTTTCAACTTGCACAAACAAAACTGCTCTTGAAGGATGGTTGAGGAAAGTGCTGTCAGTGCTGCATTTATTGCTATAGTCCCTAATAAATGTGAGGGCTGCGTCAAGTATTTCTTCCGTAGGCTTTCCGTGAAGCAGGCTGACACATTTATGGCATTTTGTGAACTTGGATACTGTACCGGGCGGTACACCTCCGCTCCGCTAATTCAAACTTTGCGCCAGTTGAAACTCCTTTTCTGGAGGAAGCCTGAACTCTAACAACCATGTTAATTCTAAAGTTTATCAGAAGATGTCGCTATTGTAAATTTTGAAGTGTTCTGAACTGTGTCAGTTTCGATTCATTTCTGTTTTCTCTGTAGAAAGAAGTGTGAACATTCTCTTCTAGATGGCACCACTTAAGAACTACAATTGTGCACCCTAGTGCAAAGTGAAGGAACTTTTCTTTGAAGAAATTTTGTAGTCATAAGTTTGCTCTTTGCTAATTTCTTTCTGTCATTGTTTGAGTTGGCAATGTTAATCCGTTCGTTCCGCCAGTTTTGAAATTAGCCAATCCCGAATTTCTTAAATTAATTTTCGACCAATCGGGGCTTTCTTCCCAACCTACTCTGTAACTGTGTTCGGTAACCAATAAAAGCTCGTGGGCGGGTGTTATCATTCATGAAAGGTCTCGAATGTTCCACGAGGGTTTATAAACTGCTGATTTTCGGGTCTCCGGGCCACTTCAGTAACATCTATCATTGTGTAAATTATGTAGCAGGGGGCGGGAAGCGCCTCTTTCTTCGGGCAGCGGTTCATTAATAAGGTAATGGCCTTTTAATAACTTATTTTCTTGCTCTCTCAGCAGTTTAACTCTCGGGGCAGGTTCGATACCTTTTACCATGTAACTTTCCTCTAAAATGTAAAAGACTCTTGGTATAAATTCTGTCTCTTTAAGCTACAAATTGGGATAGAGAGTGCCTAACCCTCTCGAGCTCCCATTCATTTTGTTTTGAGGTGACTACGTTTTCATAACTGTTTCCCTTCTATTTGTAATGTCATAAAGTTTTCTATCGTGTTACCTCCGTAGAATGGGATTAGCCCTTGCATAAGCGGCCTAGGGCCAAATTAGGTTTTAATAAAGTGTATTAGGAGTGCAAGTACGCCTCCACTCAAATTGGTATTTTGGGGCCATGTCATTGTCCGGTTTCTTCACTGAATAGGCCTCAGTAGGTTGGGTATTTTTACCCCTGTGTTATTGTACTTGGAGGACAGCTTGAATGTGGAGTTTGGTGTGGCCTTTGATGGGTTTGAACTTTGAAAGCGAGTTGCTCTTTCTTAAAATTTGGTTTCTGTGTGCCTCGAGGAGGCTTTACCGTGTAATGAGGAGCAAGTGCTCCTGGGCATGATTGGGGTTTTCTGCCCCTTTGTTGAATCTGGTATATAAGTAAAGTTGGGCTTATTGCTCAAGAATTGTGTGTCTGGCTCTCGGAGCCCAAATCCTGTAACAACTGTAATTGTACATTCTCGATTTGTTGCTAGGCTACTAAGTACCTGCTATATTTGTTATTTCTTGGTCTTGAAAAGAAAATATAACCTTGTTAAATTTTAAATTAACTTTAATTTCGTATATTGAGACCTATTCATCCCAGGACTTTCTTTCACCTCTGCTGATCCACCAAACCACGGTAACAAGTGGTAGCAGAGCGTGGTTGAATGGGTCTCAAATTAGCCCCCTTTGTCGGCTAAACATTGCTTTGCTCTTGAACTCTAACAATTTTCTCTGTCGCTGGACTTTTCCTTTTCCTTTTTCAAAATTGTTAAATTTTTGTCATCATGCCCGGCCCTCGCGATGTCCTGCATCTCAACTATTTGCGCAAGGAGGAGTTGATCTATGAATTAACAATTAGAAATGTGCAATCTGGAGGTACGGTTGCGGTAGACACAAATAAGCTTAGAGAGTCCCTTGATTTACCCATTTCCATCCCCGCTTTGGGAGAGAAAGAAATTGACGGCTCTCTCTCCACGATCACGGACAATACTACTGAGCTAGCATCTGTAGTTAGTTTTTTTGAAGAAAAAGACCCTTCTAATCAAATTAAACGCGTACAAGCCGGGTTATTTCATTTTTTTTATAGAGTTAACGATCTGTTGTCGCTGAAGTTGAATGACATTCAGAGGAAGGAAGCTAGTGTGGTTCTTGAAAACCTTTCTGAATTGTCCAGTAAGGTTACCCAATTGTTAACTGGGGATGTTCCTCCCAAAACCGACCAACCCGCTACGGTAAACGTAGTCAACGAGGACCGTTCTCCCACCGGGGAAGAAAGTACTAAATCGGTAGGAGTTCAACAAACCTCTGCCCCATTAGAACATGAATCTGAACGACGTACCTCATTGAATAATGTACGTTCTGAATTAGCTTCTTTGCCAGTTAAACCTTTACCTACTATGTCACCCGGGTTCAGCACCTTGCCTCATCCATTAGCAATGTTGCTCAGAGGTATTTCTAAGATTTCGGTTAACTCTACCAGTGAAGTTATTTCATTCTTAAAGTTTTTAGTTGAATTTCAGGATCATGCCCTTGTTTTTTCTCTTTCTTCGTGTCAAATTTTGCAGATCATTTATCCCTATGCAATTGGTGTTCTGTCAGACAAAATAGTCGGGGCAATTGCTGAACAGTCATCTATTGAAGACTTTCATGCACACCTTCTCGCAAACTTCATTCCGGCTCGTGCTAGGTCATCGCTTATTCAAAAACACTACTATCGGGTACAGCGTCTGGACGAAAGTCTTGCCGACTTCATCCAGGACATCACATTTTATACAAGGGTGTTTGCTCTTCATTTTCCTGAAGATCAAATTGTTCAGGCTATTGTAGAAGGTATTTCACCACCTTACAGGTCATACTTGTGTTTTGCGTCGCGTCCGCAAACCTTCGCTGAGCTTGAGGCTATGGCTGTCTCAGCCGAAGGAGTTAGATACGCTGATACACTGCGTGTCGCGAAAGAATCCCCTCCATCCTCTGGTAGTTTTCGGCTTCCTCCTCGCCGAACCGTCACTGCCCGTAAATGTTACGCTTGCGGGTCGCCTGACCATCTTCGCAACAAATGTCCATTGATCAGATCAAGTAGGACAAATAATGGAGCCAGTTCATCTCGAGGTTGTTTTAAATGCGGCGCGTTTTCCCATATCGCCAAGAATTGCTCAAATTCTAATAGCACCCCCTCCTGCTCAACTTCTGGTGCAACTTCCACCAATGCCAATAATAATAAGTGACTAGTGGCTTCGGCTGAGTCGGCGAACCCTTCTTCTCGAGGCTCAGCCCTAAGTAAACATACCAAAATTTCAGGGAAAACTCACGCTTCAAATTTATCTTTTGAAGGCCATAAGGAATGTCTTAGGATTGCGGCGGATTCCCCCGCACCTGTACCTTTTCTTACAATTGAGGTGAATAATGAACCTGTAACAGCTCTATTAGACTCTGGCAGTGTTTTTTTCTATTATTTCGGCTGAATGGTATTCGAAATTGAAATCTATTTGTAAACTTCCTGACTATTGCTCATTTTCTGTTCAATATGTTTCGGCTAATTCTTCTCTATTATAAATTTTAGGTTCCTTAAAAGCCAAAATTCGTATTTCTAAATTTACTTGGAAAGTTAAATTGTTTGTGGCAAAGCACTTATCTTGCCCCATTATATAGGGAGCCGACTTCATGTCCCATACGGGTCTAGTGCTCGATCTTCAAAGTAAGTCATGCACATTCAAATTTGCTTCTAATTGTAAAATCCCCTTATTGAAATGTAATTCTGTATCATGTTCATCTGTTTCGCCTACCCAGGATGAGATGTAATTAGATCTTAGACATCTACCTGAGGAGCAGGCTGATAGTATTCGTAAGTTGTGTCAGTCGTTTCCAGAGGTGTTCTTTGATACCCTTGGGGTTACTGATCTTATTGAATACAAAATTGAGGTCACGGATTCGATTCCTGTCCGTTTTTCACCTTATAGGCTATATCCACCTAAAATGAAGGCATTGAAAGAAATCATCGATCAAATGTTAAAGGATGGTATTATTCGGCCCTCTAAGTCGGCGTATTCTTCGCATATTTTTCTAGTCCCGAAAGCCAACGTGGCTTCAGGCCTGTCATTGATTATAGGGCTCTCAATCGGAAGGTGGTGTTACAATCTGTGCCCCTTCCTTACCTTCATTCTTGTTTTTCATGGTTTCGTAAAACTAAGTTCTTTACCATCTTGGATCTGAATCAGGCCTGTAATCAAATTCCTCTGGCTGAAGAATCGAAACATCTTACAGCGTTTGCCACGGATTGGAATCTGTATGAATACAACCGCGTGCCTTTCGGGCTCCCCACGGGAGCAGCCGTATTTACCAGAATGTTAGATAGGGTCTTCTCCGACATCATATTTGAGTACTTTTACCACTATCTGGATGATGTCGTCGTATTTTCGGAAACATTCGAAGAACATCTTGATCATCTGAAAGAAGTTCTCAATCGCCTTCGTAAAGCTGGGTTAACAGTGAAATTGTCCAAGGTCGCCTTCGCTAAACCCTCTATGTCATTCCTAGGGCATATTGTGTCGCCCGATGGTGTTGCAGTCGATCACTCTAGAACGCAGGCCATCCGTGATTTTAAACCTCCCAAGGACATCAAAGTTATTGCCAGGTTCATTGGTATGGTGAATTTCTTCAGGAAATTTATTCCTAACTTCGCTAATAGAGCGGCGCCCTTGAACCTTCTTCGTAGGAAAGGCATAAAATTCGAGTGGGGGCCTTCGCAACAAGCCGCTTTTGAAGACCTGAAATTAGCTCCCTGTAATGCCCCTGTCCATGCTATGCCAGATTTCTCGAAGAAATTCATCGTCCACACCGACGCGTCGTCGTCGGCGGTAGCTGCAGTCCTTCTCCAAGAGACTGAACTAGGGAGGCGACCCATCGCCTATGCATCTAGGACTCTATCGGCTCAAGAAGCCAAGTATTCCATCTATGAGCTCGAAGGTTTGGCAGTCTTATTTGCCTTAGAAAAGTTCCGTCTCTATCTGGAACATGTCAAATTCGACCTGGAGACTGATAATCAAGCCTTAAGCTGGGTCTTAGGTAGGCCGCGTCGTACTGGTAGTATAGCCCGGTGGGCCATCCGAATTTCTGCCTTCCAATTTGACGTTAGGCATATCAGAGGTACTGAAAATATTGTCGCAGACGGACTCAGCCGTATGTTCTCCAACGACGTCGAGACCTATGAACCGGTCGATAGTTCATCACCTCCCGTGTCCATACTATCGGAGGTTAATGCCATCTTAGCAGATACTCCCATGCCCTTTAGGGATCTTGAGAAATATCAACGTGAAGATCCGACGCTGGCTCCGATAATGGAAACCCTTTCTTCTGGGGAACATGTCGTCCCTTATGTGCTGAGGAATGGTGTTCTATGTTGCCCGTCGAGGCATGATAAGAAGATGAAGGTAGTGGCTCCAGCCGTTCTTGTGCCGATGATCTTCAAGTACTATCATGAGACTCCTTTAGGGGGGCATTTAGGCATCTTCAAAACCCGGGAAAAGATCCGGGAAATGTTTATCTGGAAGGGTATGGACGGTGAAATTCGTGAACTAGTTAAAGCTTGTAAATCTTGTTTGCTTAGTAAACCAACCATGTCCACCAAGGTAGGCCTTTTGTCTTCTCATCAAGCGTCGCGCCCCATGGAACGTCTCTACGTCGATTACGTAGGACCCTTCCCCCAGTCAAAGGGGAATGCCAACAAGTTCATCCTTGTATGTGTAGATGGTTTTACAAGATTTTCTTGGTTATTTCCGACTAAACTGGCTACCGCCCAGTCCACCATCACTTTTTTAAATTCCATTTTCGCTTCTTTTGGTCCGTGTCAATATATTGTATCCGACAATGCTAAAGCATTCACCTCCAATCTCTTTCGTAAATTCTGTTTTGATCTGTCCATATCTCATGTGACAACTTCGGCTTATTATCCTCAACCATCTCTGGCTGAACGGGTTAATCGTAATCTGAGGTCGGCGCTGATTGCCTATCATCATGAAGATCATTCTAGGTGGGACACGTCCCTGCATTGGTTAGCTTTTGCTTTGAATTCGGCGGTTCATGAATCTCACAAGTTTACTCCAGCTTCTTTAATGTTCAAGTTTGTTCCCAACACGCCGCTCTCTAACCTCTGGTCTCTGAGTGACATTCTACCCGAGACAATAGATCCAGATAATATTAAAGATCTTTGGAAGAAGGCTAAAGCCAATCTTAAAGTGTCTCATGAAGAGGTTAGGGAAAGATATGATCGTGGACGGAGACCGACCAATTTGAAGGTAGGTGACCAGGTGATGGTCAAAAATTTTGTTCCCGCGTGCAAGCTTGCCCCCAGATTTCATGGGCCGTGCGTAATCCTAGATTTTCTTACGCCGGTTACGTTGTTATTAAGCAATCCAGCCACCGAGAGGATATTTAGGGTTCACCTGTCGCAGGTGAAACCTGTGTACCTACCGCGCTAACGTAGCTGATTGTATATTTGTTTTAACATTTTGGAAGTATTCAGAAGGTCATATTTTTGGGGGGTTTCATTTTAAGGCCTTCTGCCCTTGGAATCTGGTTCTTTGTATTTAAGTATTTATTGTAAAACCTTCCCCGAACAGTTAAAATGCCATCCTGTCCTTGCCATGGCCATTACCATGCTCCCGCCTCCTGCTCACATAAAACAGTGGCTAAGTGAAATGAAAAAACAAACCTCCACGCCGCTGGCCCCTCAACCTCACCACAAAGACTGTACCCTAAAATCATTCTGGTCCAACAAAATTCTGTCGCCGAGATTTGAATGTTTCAGTGCCCCCGCAGCCGCGCGGCGCCGTACCGCCACTGAGGTGGGGTACGGGCCCGCCCCTCTCGAGTGAGGCCAACCAGTGTACGGCGAGCCGGAGTCCTCCTCCCGGCCAAGGCTGATGTGCGGTGCACAACCTGCAACTTGCCCGCGACCTGTATGTTCGCCGCGGGCGCGGCGTGCTTCAACTCCACTACTCCTCTCATAGTGCGGGCGTGCGGTATTCAGGGTACTTGAGGGGTCCGAGCGGTCTCCTCTGGACACAAGCAGCGGCGGCTGGTCTGGCCGTCAAATTTAATCAACATTGAATGTACTTAATCAGCTACATGGACATTTAATATCAACAATTACTACATTTTTGGATTCAACTGCAATATTTGGTGGACTTAGAAAATTTTTCTTCCCTTTCAAGAATTAAAAGTTTTTCCTTCTGAATTCAACTTCGACAAGCATAAAGACATTACATCAAAAGTAACTACAAAGAATTTTGAAACTGGATCCAATCATTTAAGAAAATTTGGTTGTAAATACTTCTGCAATTAACTTCTATATCAACATCATAACTTGGACCTTATTTTAAAACAAAAGTTTATGTTCTTCTGTGTTACTCCTTGGAGGGACTTTGGAGGGGGGGGGGGAGGGGAGGCCTGTACCGGGCGGTACACCTCCGCTCCGCTAATTCAAACTTTGCGCCAGTTGAAACTCCTCTTCTGGAGGAAGCCTGAACTCTAACAACCATGTTAATTCTAAAGTTTATCAGAAGATGTCGCTATTTAAATTTTGAAGTGTTCTGAACTGTGTCAGTTTCGATTCATTTTTGTTTTCTCTGTAGAAAGAAGTGTGAACATTCTCTTCTAGATGGCACCACTTAAGAACTACAATTGTGCACCCTAGTGCAAAGTGAAGGAACTTTTCTTTGAAGAAATTTTGTAGTCATAAGTTTGCTCTTTGTTGAATTTCTCTCTGTCATTGTTTGAGTTGGCAATGTTAATCCGTTCGTTCCGCCAGTTTTGAAATTAGCCAAGCCCGAATTTCTTAAATTAATTTTCGACCAATCGGGGCTTTCTTCCCAACCTACTCTGTAACTGTGTTCGGTAACCAATAAAAGCTCGTGGGCGGGTGTTATCATTCATGAAAGGTCTCGAATGTTCCACGAGGGTATATAAACTGCTGATTTTCGGGTCTCCGGGCCACTTCAGTAACATCTATCATTGTGTAAATTATGTAGCAGGGGGCGGGAAGCGCCTCTTTCTTCGGGCAGCGGTTCATTAATAAGGTAATGGCCTTTTAATAACTTATTTTCTTGCTCTCTCAGCAGTTTAACTCTCGGGGCAGTTTTGATACCTTTTACCATGTAACTTTCCTCTAAAATGTAAAAGACTCTTGGTATAAATTCTGTCTCTTTAAGCTACAAATTGGGATAGAGAGTGCCTAACCCTCTCGAGCTCCCATTCATTTTGTTTTGAGGTGACTACGTTTTCATAACTGTTTCCCTTCTATTCGTAATGTCATGAAGTTTTCTATCGTGTCACCTCCGTAGAATGGGATTAGCCCTTGCATAAGCGGCCTAGGGCCAAATTAGGTTTTAATAAAGTGTATTAGGAGTGCAAGTACGCCTCCACTCAAATTGGTATTTTAGGGCCATGTCATTGTCCGGTTTCTTCACTGAATAGGCCTCAGTAGGTTGGGTATTTTTACCCCTGTGTTATTGTACTTGGAGGACAGCTTGAATGTGGAGTTTGGTGTGGCCTTTGATGGGCTTGAACTTTGAAAGCGAGTTGCTCTTTCTTAAAATTTGGTTTCTGTGTGCCTCGAGGAGGCTTTACCGTGTAATGGAGAGCAAGTGCTCCTGGGCATGATTGGGGTTTTCTGCCCCTTTGTTGAATCTGGTATATAAGTAAAGTTGGGCTTATTGCTCAAGAATTGTGTGTCTGGCTCTCGGAGCCCAAATCCTGTAACAACTGTAATTGTACATTCTCGATTTGTTGCTAGGCTACTAAGTACCTGCTATATTTGTTATTTCTTGATCTTGAAAAGAAAATATAACCTTGTTAAATTTTAAATTAACTTTAATTTCGTATATTGAGACCTATTCATCCCAGCACCTTCTTTCACCTCTGCTGATCCACCAAACCACGGTAACAGATACATTGCGTACTATATATCCTCCTAGATAATAAATCAAACAATCCTTTGCAAGACTGCGGCTATCACTGTTAATTAGACCGAAATTGATCTCCCAGTCCGGTAAGAGGTCATCCATATTCTCAGTGAAGTCTAGTACTTGTCTTATTTTATTTTGTGCATTTTCTACTACAGCCTTATTTGTATCTTCTGTCTTCTTGGCCAGTGTTCTCGTTTGATTCAAGAATGATGTCAATGTCAGTTCAAATTTGGGCTCACAATCACTACCCGATGACAAGGCAAGTTTGGTTGGGATATAAATAGACTGCAACATGTGTAAATTTAGAAAATGTATTGTTGAAGGGTGGTCGTCGCAACTTAATGAGCGTAGTATACAAAAGTGCCATTCTAGTGGATCTTGATTAAATTTGTCTATGAGCACATATCGGAATCCATTATTCCATAAATACTCAGACACCTGTTACTCTCAGGGATGCTAGAGTTCTTTCTGAAGCAACAGTATTATCTTCCCACTGAGGTTATATCTCCATTTTATTAAGGTTTGATGCCCTGTTGAATCTTTATAAAGAGCCCCTGCTGGTGTCGAAGTATTTAATACATCTATTAGGATGTTTAATTCCTTTGTGAACGTTTCTGTCGGTTCGCTGTCTTCAAATCTTTCCGAGTTTACCTGTCTAAAGAACTTTATGCCATTTGCAACAGAATTACTAAATAACTGAAAAGCAAGTCGCACGTTCATGCGCTGATATTAAGTGGGACTATATGTGCAGACGTTGGCTTGTGGCAAACCTTCAAACCTGCAAATTTATGGCAGTTGTCCATTTCAAAAACTTGCCGATAGAATTTAAAGTCCACAACTTCATTATTGTAGAAGACTTTCCTTTTGTCGTGAAAATTATTTCTGATACATTTGATTATATGTACAGCATTTAAAAAGGCCCAAAGTCTCCTACTAGAATCGAAAGATTAGAAATAGAGCACACGACCTTGCCGTTTTTTCCATTTACTCCTAAACATGTTCATACCTTTTTACTAGACTGACTTCCGTCTTGGGTGAAACCTATAATTCTGGCGGCAATTTGCTCCAGTTGTAAGACCACCTGGATTAAAATTGGAATTTCGCCTTGCGTACACATCAAGCGGTTGAACCTAATTATGCAATAGGGGCACAAACATGAACTAAAACGTATCATTTGAGAGTTTATTTTCCCCGTGTTTGGGCGTCTTATCCTAAATTTACGAATCCATCAACTTTTAATGAGTCGGTGTTAAACTGAACCTCTTCTCTCAGTTTTACTTCGTCATATATGAGAATTCCCGTGCGATTGTTTTCACTCATCTCATCGCAGAAATAGTTCTCAATAGCACTAATGGCATGGGTGTTCACCCCGTGAGGGCACTTAAGACCTTTAACTAATTTTCGCAGGTGAGCCTCCGCAGGAAGGGGAAGCATGTCATGCCCTAAACAGTGTCTATAGCCCTTATGTGATTTAATTTTAAATAAGAGACTATCTAAAGGAATTCATTATCATATCTCATCCCTTTCTTATTTCTTAGCTGACCATTTTTTACCATGGTGACAATAATCTCCTTTTGATTTCTGCTTAATGTCGGCTCACTTGAATAATTTGGCTGTAATTTGGAATCTCATAGTTTTTTTTTCTAGCGACAAAATCTTAGCATTAGCTATTTTCAATTTATTACGGATTGTCATTATATTGTGTCCGTGTCTCTTTAGTTTGTTATTAAGTGAATTTATTGTCTTTTTAGCTGTGTATGAATCCATTTAATTTATTTTAGCACTCTCAGAAAAAGCATCGAAATTGAATTCGCGGTGAGGCCTGTGTGATTTGTTTCTTGAACCCTCTTCCGTCCTCGGAGGCTGTCTTTTACTGGGTGATTTTCGTTTATTTGATTGTTTCGTGGAGTATCGTGGAAAATTGGTGAATATATGAGGGACAGCGCCAGTTTTCAGTTTCCATCTATCTTTAGGAATTTCTACCTATTCGCCTTGTATTACAAAGGAATCTGATTTAACAATACATTCATCAGAAAAATGTGAATCACACACATAACACTTATCAGAAAGCTTTTCATCCTTTCTGGGAATTGCCTTTTCCCATTTTGAAAAGTCTGCTTCATTTTTAGGTGGTTTGAAGAAGTTTTTACCTTTCGTAGTTTTTGGAACGATGCAAGTAGGCATTCTTTCTCGTCGGTATTTTTCTAAGTTTTATAAACTCAGCACTATATTTACACTAAATGAAAGAATACCATCACCAAATCACACGCTCTTCACTTTCACGTAACAATAATGCACGACAATTAAGTTTTTGCCTTCACAGAACAACACTACCGAACATAACCGTATTACAACTACTGTTATAAACCCTCAGATAGCAACGGTGCCGCCCCTAGCGGACGATTAATCACAGTCCCTATACTAGCCAACAGGGAACAACTTAAGAGCACACACTTTCTCTTCTACTCGTTATGGTTAAACTGTGAATGCTACTTTTATTGTGTGTAAAAACCGCGTACATCTTCTGAGGTTTAAGCTCCCTAATCAACTTGGATTTAGGCTTAAATTTGATTTTGTTAGTAAGTTTATTAATAAACTGTAATACCGAGCTTAGTGGCTCAGATGGTTGAGGTGCTGGCCTTCTGTCCCCAACTTGGCATGTTCGACCCTGGCTCAGTCAGGCAGTATTTGAAGGTGCTCAAATACGTCAGCCTCGTGTCGGTAGATTTACTGGCACGTAAAAGAACTCCTCCGGGATTAATTCTGCCACCTCGGCGTCTCCGAAAACCATAGAAGTAGCTAGTGGGACGTAAAGCAAATAACATTATTATTATTAATAAACGGTAATGTGAAACTATTGGTTAATGCTATCTGCAGGATTATATTAAGTTCATATTCAAGATTGGTCCTGAACATAGGGATATTAAACTTTTCCGGGATTTACGTGGATCACGGAGGGATAAGAAGCTCCTGGGCTGAAAGGGTGGACAAGGAGTTAACTAGAGCAGAACTTAACCAAAAAATGTGGACATTTTATTTTTTTATTTTTCCCGACTTTAAAATTGGAGAAATAGAAAATCTTAATGAACAACAACCATATAATGAGCTCGTCAGCTCTAACAATACTGTGGACTTAGAAGTCCGAATATCTGGGACAAAACTTGATAGAATTACAAATATCAATTTACATGGAAGTGAGCTGAATTGCTCTTGGCAGGTACAAAATTTACAAGAGCACGATTTTCACATTTCATTTACGCTATAGGGAGTCTGCGCCGAGGCATGAGTTTCATATGGCACACATACGTTCCACCTAACAACCTATAGGTTGTCCTCCATTACACTGAATGCGGGCTTATCTGTTTGCTCAACAGTTATAAAATTAACTGTTCATAAAGGGAACTGACACCAGAAACAATTACAGAATAAACAGGGGCATGATTGCCCATACTAAATGGCCTTAATAACAAAAGAATAATGTTGGTTGTAAACGGACATAAACAAAATGCAGGAGGGCGAAACATCGGCACTCCTTCTAGATGTAAGGTAAGGGTTATTCTGCCCGAAGGCAGGTCCGAACCTCCGCAGAGGTGTTCCTGAGCCGGATTTTACGTGCGGTAGCGTGGCCAGTACCTTTCCGCTCCTCCATTCCCTTACCCCCACCAACAGCGCGTGGCAACCCTTCCAAATCCTGACCACGCCCAATGTTGCTTAACTTCGGAGATCTTACGGGATCCTTTGTTTCAACACGGCTACGGCCGTTGGCACTCCTTCTAGAAATAGTTAAAAATCCTAAGTGGGCTTATGGCCCAAAAATGCACATGCTAGTCCTATACTACACCGGAGTGACAAAATGAGAAACGTTAATGCCACATAAGTATTAAGGTATTTAGAGGTTTTAACACATTAGTCACCCCATGCTGGGAACCAACAGAGGGTAATCACTCTTTGTTCCCTTACGTTACGCGTTTCCCAGTACGGAATAGATCAGAGTCCTCAGACTTGTCGAAAATTCTACATTTAAACGACCAAATTTAAAAATGTACATTGAATATGAGCAGGAGCATTCACATAGGTATGAAAATTCCTCTATTACCTTGAGATGCTGGGCCTTCCTAACGCAGGCCGCGACCCTGTCTCCATGTTCATGTCGATTCACCTCCTCACACTGGAGCAATTCAGACCATACGGCCCTAAAGCAACTTGGTTTTATAGTATTGTTAGCAGAAGCTTCCAGAACTCTTTACTGGTAGGCAGGATTCCTGTACACACCCTCGAATTTAATTGGGTAGAGAAAATATTTACAAGTTTCTGATGGGCTGATTACAATACAATACAATACAAGTTTGTTTACACAGATGGCCTTAGAGAAGGCACGCATTTTAACTAGCCGGGGGATGTGTACCCTCGGTACAGACCTCCACCCCCTGAGGTTTTTCAGTGGGATAAACAGCTTGAAATTTGAGACATATTAATTTTGGCAAAAATATATAAAAGTGGTAGTATATGTTGACGGAGAGTCAGTTCTTATTTGTTTGTTTCGGGTTATTGAAGTAGAGTGGCATTGATAGCGTTGCCGAAGTAGTCCAAGTCCAGGCTGCAGTGCCCAGGGTTGACGGCAAGAGCGGCCGCCACTGCCGATGTTTCGATGGGATAGCTCGGACCCCTTAATACCCTGAGATACCATCCTCCCGATATATTGAGGGCTGAAGCTAAGGTGATGATAGACAAAGACCAAGTAGCACGGTCCCGCCCAAGGATAGAGTGAGAGGTTGAGTCCTGCACCCCGGTATCTCCCAATGATGACAGGTCCAAAGAGGGCAGTTAATCTGGAGTCTTAGTCGGAACGAGGCGGGCCCTTACCCCACGCCTGCGCCTCTCCCAGGTTGATATGACATGGCCTCGAATGAAAGTTGGGCACTGTAACATGCAATTTTGTGGCGACAGTAACTGTTCAAATGGTGCTACATATGATGTAGATAAGGTAGGCGTCTTTGGAGAAGGATCACACGGAGTTTCTGACTCAGGTTTGGAGGCAGGGGGTTTAATGGCAGATTATGTATAACTTTTTTTTTCTATTTGCTTTACGTCGCACCGACACAGATATGTCTTATGGCGACGATGGGATAGGAAGGGACTAGGAATGGGAAGGAAGCGGCCGTGGCCTTAATTAAGGTACAGCCCCAGCATTTGCCTGGTGTGAAAATGGGAAACCACGGAAATCCATCTTCAGGGCTGCCGACAGTGGGGCTCGAACCCACTATCTCCCGATTACTGGATACTGGCCGCACTTAAGCGACTGCAGCTATCGAGCTCGGTGTATAACTTATAGAAGGGAAGGTTTTTACAAAAGAATTTTAACATCGAACCAAAATTAACATAGGATGTAATTTAAACACGTGAATAAATTCTAGTTTTCATACATAACTTTTGATAACCAAAAGGAGCTGAAGGCCTCCTTCACTTTACTTCCCATGATACTTAAAATAATAAATATCTTAAGGAAGGAATTATTTTTAATTCAGCAACATGATTACGAGGTGGCATTTAATGAACAAAGCTAAGGCCTTCACACAGACTTTACTTGAGACAGGTGAACATGAAAAATCCTTTCAGTCTCCGGATTACTCACAAAACGGGTGACAGGAGTAAGAAAATCTTGAATGATACAAGGTCCATGAAATCTGGGGGCAAGCTTGCCCTCGGGAACAAACCTTTTTAACACGTCTTGATCTCCAACCTTTAAATTGGTGGGTTTTCGTCCACGGTCATACCTCAGATCCCAGGCTACTAAGTAAGGAAAGGGAAACCGAAGTTCATCGCAATAATTTGAAAAAATAGGAACCGAAAATCGGAAACATACAGAAATTTCAGAACACCTTATGAGGGAGTGATGCCATGTCTAATTCACGATGGAATTCAATGGAAGACTTTCAACGGATAATTGAATTACGCCGCCGATCAGCGCTGTACGGCAAATTTTCCATTTTTACAGTGAAGGCATAAAATGTAAAACAATAACAATAAAGAATAATTTGGTCCTTATATCAAGGAAACAGGCACGTTACATCTTCACAACATATATTAACTCTTAATCAGCTATCTGTAACCGAACGTTTCAAAGTTGATGTCGTTCTAAAGCGAATATCAGTCGAAAAATTATGTATGTTATTTATATCTTATAAACATAAAAAACAAAGGAAAAGCTCAAAAATAAAATAGCACATGTAACACTTTAAGGTTATGTAACATGTAGGCCTAAGTAACATAATTCCTTGTGTTAGTACACACTCCATAATCAGAACAAAATTTTAACAAGTATATCACTTTAAAAATAATATAGACTAAATAACAATTCTAACATATTTTAACACACACTGTTTTTTCAATGTCATAAACTGGTTAATCAGTTGGCAGGTAAAGGCCAATTCATATTACAGAGGAGTGCTGAGGAGCCGTGATCCTTCTTGCGTATTTTAATTGGATGTGTTCTCACTAGACGTTCCGTGCCATGGAAATCAAGGTCTTTTGACCGTCGCGCCGCCTTCATCCCGAGAATGCCAATATTTTGGCCTCGTCTATGATTTATTACCAAATGCACAATAAAATAAGGAATGTGGAGGAAACCTCTTCCATTCAAAATGACACATATATGGGGTCGTCAAATGTAGGGTGGTAGCTAACGTATAAAATTATAATCCATTTTCACATTCAACATCAGTTATACATTTGAAAATAACATAAAATAGGACACATTAATTTATAGGAACATGAATTGATATTCATGACAATCTAGAGACCGGAAAATGTGTGTACTGCAGTACACATGCAGAGTTGTTTGACAGATTGTATATGGAGGTGTATTTCCAACCACCTCTTAGCCTATTCAGCTTTTGTGTGGCATTCCGGAGTCCCTTAACTTCTCCCGTTTCACACCATTCCACTGAGAAGTGTTAATTTTTCGTTTTCTTGGCCTATTAATTCGTTTTATAGTGTTTGGTGAAACATGTATACCTACAGCGGCAGCCATCTTGTTTGCTGTAAAGTATTATTCCACTGAAATGCTTCAGACATCTGACTTTTACTGCCGCCTATCGATGGATACTGTGACCTTACACGCATTCTGATTCAGTGTTATGCCTCGGCTGCAGTCATGCGGAGAGGCAAGGTACTCCACTCGAGGGACGTGCAAGTTCGTCGAGTCTGGTCACAGGGTCTCACCGTTTAGATTCAGAAGTCCGACTGACGTATGAAAATCTACATCCAATAATTACTTTAAACCATACCATATTATGATACTAGACTTAATCTATTAATGAGAATTCGAAAAATGGTTCTTTTCTAGGAAGGATATCGCGTTTAATGAATATCATATCACGAAAACACAATTACAGATTAATCAAAACAGCAACATAAATGGACGTCTATTTGAAATTGAATATCATGATTAATTATAAATGTTCAAAGTCCATAACCTTCGTTGGTTATTATCTGTCACAATATCGAACCCCATTCATAACAAAACTGAAACATGTTGGCTTCGTTATCAATCTTAAAATGCCAATAAATAAAATAAAACCAACATACGAGATGCTGAAGGCTTCATTACGTTACAAATCCATTATTCATATTGTTTGTCTTCTGGCTAAAAATTAAACTAAAGAAATCTTATTCTTTAGCACTCGTATTCATTGACCCTAAAAATTCATGTCTTCCAGTATATCGTTATCATTTAAATTCATCGCCTAATTTCAAAACTCTAAATAAAAACAACTTGGATGCTCCACTGATATGTTCTCAACGTTATTGCTTTTACAAATATACGATCAATAATTAGGAGTACATTATTATCTCCCTTAATTACTAAAGTTGTGTGATAACTTGAAAATGAGCCTCCTTCGAAATTCTGCAACAGCTGCATCTGGATAACAACTAATTCCTGAAAATAAGGACATCAATAATAATTCCAAACTTCCGATGAATCTGCAACCTCTGGTATCCTCCATGAAAAATCCTGAAAATCCATATTCAATGCTCACTACCAAATCTGTGATCTACCAGAAGAATGTCATTTAGCAGGAAATCAATCTACGCATTACTCAGAACAATATCTACATATCGCATAAAGAAATAAATGAACCGGGTTAAAGCCACTCTCTATATATACACTGACTGACAGAGCAAATGCAACACCAAGAAGGAGTGGTTCGAAAGGGATGAAAGTTGGGGAAAAAACAGAGACGGCACGGACGAATAATTGATGTTTATTTCAAACCGATATGCAGGTTACACAATGCGCACGGCATCGACTCAGTAGGATGTAGGACCACCGCGAGCGGCGATGCACGCAGAAACACGTCGAGGTACAGAGTCAATAAGAGTGCGGATGGTGTCCTGAGGGATGGTTCTCCATTCTCCATCAACCATTTGCCACAGTTGGTCGTCCGTACGAGGCTGGGGCAGAGTTTGCAAACGGCGTCCAATGAGATCCCACACGTGTTCGATTGGTGAGAGATCCGGAGAGTACGCTGGCCACGGAAGCATCTGTACACCTCGTAGAGCCTGTTGGGAGATGCGACCAGTGTGTGGGCGGGCATTATCCTGCTGAAACAGAGCATTGGGCAGCCCCTGAAGGTACGGGAGTGCCACCGGCCGCAGCACATGCTGCACGTAGCGGTGGGCATTTAACGTGCCTTGAATACGCACTAGAGGTGACGTGGAATCATACGCAATAGCGCCCCAAACCATGATGCCGCGTTGTCTAGCGGTAGGGCGCTCCACAGTTGCTGCCGGATTTGACCTTTCTCCACGCCGACGCCACACTCGTCTGCGGTGACTATCACTGACAGAACAGAAGCGTGACTCATCGGAGAACACGACGTTCCGCCATTCCCTCATCCAAGTCGCTCTAGCCCGGCACCATGCCAGGCGTGCAAGTCTATGCTGTGGAGTCAATGGTAGTCTTCTGAGCGGACGCCGGGAGTGCAGGCCTCCTTCAACCAATCGACGGGAAATTGTTCTGGTCGATATTGGAACAGCCAGGGTGTCTTGCACATGCTGAAGAATGGCGGTTGACGTGGCGTGCGGGGCTGCCATCGCTTGGCGGCGGATGCGCCGATCCTCGCGTGCTGACGTCACTCGGGCTGCGCCTGGACCCCTCGCACGTGCCACATCTCCCTGCGCCAACCATCTTCGCCACAGGCGCTGCACCGTGGACACATCCCTATGGGTATCGGCTGCGATTTGACGAAGCGACCAACCTGCCCTTCTCAGCCCGATCACCATACCCCTCGTAAAGTCGTCTGTCTGCTGGAAATGCCTCCGTTGACGGCGGCCTGGCATTCTTAGCTATACACGTGTCCTGTGGCACACGACAACACGTTCTACAATGACTGTCGGCTGAGAAATCACGGTACGAAGTGGGCCATTCGCCAACGCCGTGTCCCATTTATCGTTCGCTACGTGCGCAGCACAGCGGCGCATTTCACATCATGAGCATACCTCAGTGACGTCAGTCTACCCTGCAATTGGCATAAAGTTCTGACCACTCCTTCTTGGTGTTGCATTTGCTCTGTCAGTCAGTGTATATATATATATATATATATATATATATATATATATTCAATAATAAAGCCAAGCTTTCAGCCAAACTGCATTGGCCTTCATCAGGGCAAGTGAAGTTTTGCCTCCGACAGTGAGCAAAGGAATTCTCCGAAGGAACGTGGAAGTCATGCCCGTACTATCCACGGCCTCCCCCACTAACTGGACTCAAGGATAGTGGCGCTGTGCTGAAAGCTTGGCTTTATTATTAAATAATTATATATATAGTGGCTTTAGTCCAATTCATTTATTTCTTTATGTTAATACAATGAGCCACGAAAACCTACGTTCATTAATTAGTAACCTCTATGGAGAGGATATATACTTGAAGGTTAGAAAGTTCGGTGAATTAAGAAAGAAAATATCTAAGTCAATCACCAGACTAGCCTTCTTGAAGAGATGCCGTGACAGTGACATGATACCTTCATGGATCAAGATTAAACATCATATGGAAACAACTGGAGCCCAGAAGATTCTGGCGGAAGCCAGCAGGAAATGACTCCAGTTAGTGGATTAGGCCGTGGATAGTACGGGCATGACTTCCACGTTCCTTCGGAGAATTTCTTTGCTCACTATAACAGGCAAAACTTCACATGCCCTGATGAAGGCCAATGCAATTTGGCTGAAAGCTTGGCTTTATTGTTAAATAAATAAATAAATAAATAAATAAATAAATAAATAAATAAATAAATAAATAAATAAATAAATAAATAAATAAATAAATAAATAAATAAATAAATAAATAAATAAATAAATAAATAAATAAATAGTGGCTTTTAATCAAGTTCATTTATTTCTTTATGTTAATACAATGAGCCACTAAAACCTACGTTCATTAATCTACGTATCTCATTTGCGATATAATTTACATGGTGTCATTTACTATTAAATATTCTATTTAACCCCTTCACATATGCGCGTAATTCACTCCCATTAACTCTTAGGTTATCGCACCTTTGACGAGTATCAATTAAGCATGTTTGGTATTCTTCGAAAACCTTATCACAAAAAATTGCATTCATGCTTAAGTACACATCATTCATTACCACCATTGAATTCATACGCATGACGAACAAGAATTCTTACCTCAATAAATATATCACCGGGAACTTTCGAAGACTGCATCACATCATTTAATTCCCAACCCCAATGAATTATTCTCCATCAAACAACACATTAATTATTCAATTTATCTCGACGATCCTATTCAAAACCCTTCTCCCCTTATATGCGCATCATGCTTCATAAATTCTCAATTCAAAGAATTATAATTTATAAATCGCCGGCATACCAGTCTCTAAGGATGAGAATGTGTATGACTTAGTATCTCAAGTTGCAGGTGCAATTGGAATGGAAATTCAAAATGATCGGGACATTGAATATTGCCACCGACTCCTAGCGGCTACAGTTAAGGATGGAAGGAAGAATATTCCTCTCATAATCGCGAAATTCTATTCGCGTAAAACAAAAATCATGATCATGGACAAAAAAGAAAGCATAGGAAACTTCTCTGTGTAGATATTAAAGTCAGTGGGGTCACACCTGTATATTTGAATGAACATCTAACAAAACAGAACTAAAATCTATATTGGCTAGCCAGAAGTACGAAACACTCCACGAACTAAAAGTTCGCTTGGACCAAGAACGGGAAGATATTCATGAGGGAAAATGAGGACAGCCCGATACTGCAAGTAGGGTAAGTTTTGGGGATTCTGGATCACCTCAGCCTCTGCGCCAATGCTAGCGCCAGCTCCCCCTGCGAGGCCCCCTCACTGGCAAGGCTATGCGTGTGCTGAAGGTTAACTACTCTTGTTATATTTCTTGTTTTCTATCCTTTACTGAAGGCTAATGTGAGAGTGAGCAGGCTATCCGTGCTTCACCAACCCCGCTCTCCGAGTGGGGATAAATTATATTGAGTGTAGATAAGTGGTCTGTTCTTATAATTCTGTATTTACAGAATTGTTTTCCAATCTACTTACCTATAAGAATTTATGACCTTGATTAGCTCTCAAATTGTTCATGTTGGTGTCAGGAAGGGCATACAGCCATAAATCTTCATGTTGGATAATTGCGTTATCAACGTATTTTCAAGTCTTTATTTACAGAATTTTTCTACCTACTTACCTATGATTATTTATGATCTTCATTAGCTCTCAAATTATTCATGTTGGTGTCAGGAAGGTCATCCAGCCGTAAATCTTCATGTTGGACAATTGCACTCTCAACGTATTATTGCACAAATTGTTTTTTACGTCGTATCGTCGCAGGTAGGTCTTATGGCGATAGGAAAGCCACAGGAAGGAAGCGACCGCGAGCCTCCCCAGGTAAGGTACAGCCTCAGCATTTGCCTGGTGTGGGGAAAAATCTTGACGTGTATGCATAAAAGGTAGGAAGAATTATCATATTGAAGCTAGTCTAAAAATGTAGAACACCACATTGATTTATTTACTTTTTTTGGTTCAAAATACATTTCTAAATACCTTCTTACAGGGCTCGCATTCCTTAATCATTGGATTCGGACCGTCAAAATTAACTCCACTATCTCCACGATGATTGTAGTGACGCTGGCAATGACGACATATGGCAACCTCGAGTAAAGCGTTTGTGTAGAACGGTAGTTTTTTCCAAGCAAAATCTACGTCGTGAGCAGCATACGTTGAGAGAGTTGCGGCATTCGAAGTAAGCTACTGTGTGTGTAATAGGCTGAAATAGCATCACTTACTAGTGAGAAATATATAGTACGTAACGCGTCCGGCTTAACGTTCGGCGTATAAACTTCGCATTTACGGCTGTGTTTAGTGTTAGTTTCAGTGGTTTCCCCCCAGCTTATTTCTCTATAATCTATAATCTTCAAACAGTTTTTTATGAATACTCATTCACATGCACCTTTTACGGGTATGGGGGATTTATAAATTTTGGATACGGCTGTCCCTATATTAAACTCACTAAATTTACATAGCTTTATTTAGTAATTTAGTTAGACAAAACTTATCAAACATTCGTCTGTTCTTACCAGGAAGGGACCTTAGTGAATAAAGAAGCGTATGAAGGAAACTAAAATACCAAACCACGCAGGGACAAGAACATAGCGAAAATAAAAAGAACGTAAACAAACTAACCCTAGAAAAAGAAGCAGAAAATCAAAATGAACGCGAAGAAAAATCAACAAAAGAGAATTTCAATAAAACCCGAAGAAGAAAAATGAAATATATAATGCCATCAAACAATTTAAGGGAAGTTAGGTCTGAATTTATGAAAAATAGTAATTATTGATAGAATTTAATGAAATTTGGTTTGTACACTGCAAATATCACACTGAAAACTGGTGTACGGGCACTTCAAGGTATAGAAAGAATTTTAACAGAGAGAAATTCTGCATATGTAGTCCATGCATGTGAGGAAAAAGTATGTTTTATGTGTTTATATTTTTCTTAAATTATGCTAAAAATACCCATTTGAAGACTACTATCTTTTAAAATATCAACATTATAAAAAATTCCTTCTGTTAATATAAAAACAATATAGGTGTTCACAACCCATGAAATTCTCATGGAATTTGAAACCAAATTGGTTCAGCTGGAACATTTTAAATACCTGAAAATGTATATAATATGAAAAACAAACACATTTTAGTAAGTGAGACATGGTTGAAGGCTAACCTATTACTTAAAATGCTCCAGACTTGTAGGTAGTCCCTTCCTTCTTCCTAGCAGCAGCCTCTGCAGACAACTTAGCAGCTTTGAATAACTTCCTGACAATTTTTCCTTTTCCAGTACTGGACTGCTGGCTTTTGTAGATTCGTCGACCATCATGACGTTTACTAATCACCCATGAAGTTGATGGAATAATTTCACCACTGCTTTCCTGCTTCAGTTCCTGGGTGGCACAGCTTCCCATATTAAATTCTGCAATTGCATTACAAACCCCTAATTGCAGCTTCTTCAGGGAGATGAATGTTTCTTTAGGGCACCATCTCCAAATAACAGAGTGCGTACAGTTAAGTTCCGATGCACGAACAGCTGTGTGAGAGAATGTTCTCGTTCTCATTGCGCTGAATGAGGGAGACCGCAAGTCGAGCAAGTTCAAGTGACATCACGACTGCCTGTAGCTTCCCTCCCCTTCAGAATTCTCTCGAAATTATTTTTTGAACTTTTGAACGCCTGGATCAATTAACATGAGACCAACTCTGAAGTGTATCCAATATTCTGAAAGAGCAACTCTGCAAATTTGAGATCCATCCGTCCAGTGGTTTCCGAAATATAACAAGTTAAAGTTTGGAAAGTATTATCACCCCTTCATCACCTGATTCCGAGCGCTGCTCGGAGACAGGTATAAATAGGTCAGTGAACCAAGGTTATAACCAGTTGTGTGTGTGTTCTGCAATTGTGACAGAAGGACAGTATGCTCCATAGCGATCCGCGAGAACATAGTGGTCACAACCGAACACTTTGAAATTGTGCGAAGACGTCGCAAGTAAAGTTTCTGCTGCGTCGCGACGAAGGGAATATTCTAAAAGTTTCTCCAACTAAATCGTCGTTATATAATACTTAGAAGTGTGTTAACCGAGTGAAGCTATAATAGAAATAGTGAATTGAAGTGTCAAGTATCTCATTTATCAGTATACGACATTGTGAACTTTGCCATTTTCACGTAACTCTGAACTGTATCATTGACTGTGATAATATTCTAAGACATTGCGTGTGGTGAACTAAAATCCTAATTTGAGAAAATTTTTATGATTCTGAGACGTATTTCTCCTACAATAATACAATTGTGTACTGTGTGAGACATTATTTCACTAAACATTCGGCAATAACTGGGCTAGAATTGACTATTTTTGTGTACATTTTCTCGATCCTTCGATCGCTACTACGACAAACTAAATGAACATTAAGTACTTTTTATGACAATATTAAGTAGTACAGACTCGTGTGTTGTAAATCCAGTCATAAAATCGTCATAATCTATGAACAGTATTATTTCAGAGACTGCTGTAGAGACTATTGTTAATAAGATATTTTTCAAGTGCTTATGGACTGTGATTATTAATCTACTGTCGAACCCCTGACATAATTAATGAATATTATGAACTGTGACAGTGTTAAATCTTAATTCTATAAACTGTGTGTGTAAAAACTGTGTTTTCCGTGGTGAAAACGGTTGTAAGTCCTTACTCCATTAACCTGACTTACAAATCATACGGTAGCGTGGACTGTGATATTCTAAGTCACACATTCAACACCGTAAACTAACATGAGAATAGAACTGTGCATTAAAACTTGTGTCGGTGTATTAAATCAATCCCAGTGATAATTAAGAGCTCTATAGTGCCAATTGAACTTTCCGTGTTCCGACATTACCCCAAAGAACAACGGGAATCTTGGTAAAGTGCTGTGAGATTCTGCTGCATCGAACGTCGTTTTCAACGTGGTTTCTTCAGTTATAGTACCCATCGAGGGAAGTCGACGAGGGAGATTAACGTGGTATCTTCACTGAACGGAGTTGTCACGTCGCTGGTGCTGAGTGCGAGCCCTGGCTGCACGCTGTGGAATGTTCCAAGCACCAAGTCGCCGTACAGCACAACACCAACACTTGTAAGCAGATTCCTGGTGATCTTCTCATATTCTGAGTGAGTAATCCAAATGACTGACTTTTAACAAAGCATTCAATTAATTACAGTGCTCCAACAAGTGCTTCGTGACTTCGTGTGAATTTCAGCTTGCAATTTATAATAATTCAAGAAAGCTACATATCTTGCTTTGGAACTGTAAATTCCTTTTTTTAAATCATTTATTATTTGAAATAATTTCACATAGATGAACTTTAGGATTTGCAAGTGCACTATTTTATTTTATCCTTCAACTTAAATGAACTGTAGAAGCATACAGCAAGTGATCAAATATTTTTATTTAAAGTATCTACTCATTCATGAAAGGGTGTGTTAATTTTATGTTCAAAGATATTAGAAAGACTGTAGGTCTGCATCATGAAATTCAAGGTGCAAAGTGATATTTTTGGTATATGAATCCATATTAGATGAACTGTAGGGTGTATATGGTCTCTAAAAGAGTGATATTTACTTTAGACAGTCTTAAGCAAGTAGACGCCTCAGAAGACTACAGCATCGATTTTTATTTTGCATTTTTTAAAATATTGGCTGGAAATTTGAGTTTGAAATTTCAACTGCAGGATGATATTTAATGAATATTTTTAATGAATATTATCAAAAAATTTTACCATCTATTATTCGCCCTGCGATACTACCCATCTCTGTACCTGCTCCAATAAGAAACCGAACACTACCTGAGATCCTTCCCATGCTCTGGACCATTAATCATTTCCTGGTACAATATACTGTTCGAATATTTCAAATGTCCGGCCAAGTGTATTTTAAGTTGAATGCCTAGAGCTTCATTCCAATTTAATTTCAGAGTTTTATATTGTAATTTCAGTATCGCCGCAAATCTCACGATTTCTATTTCAAACTTTAAGAATACAATTTTTTAGTGTCAAGTGCAGTTAATTGTTTTATTTCATGGTAAAACAGGTAATCCCAAATTCTAGGTGGTAAACAAACGGCAACATCATCTATTATAGGTTATGCTGTCAAGTAAGCTATTACCCCCTACCCTAGAGGTATTAAAGAGTCCCGCTTTATATCTGTTACATTTATTTGTAGCTGGCTCCCATCACAAATTAAAGTATTAGAAATTCCGGTTATTGTATGTGCAATCATTCAGTTAACTACGAGGTGGTTGCCCAACAGTAGGGAATATTTAATGTGGAAACCTTGTGCGTGAGCACAAGGTGGCATCACACAGTGCGGCGGTTAAGTATTTTATACATATTTTATTACATAATAGTGTGCCATTACATTATTCCCGAAACGAAAGGTCAATCGATTCCGAATGAGCGCCATTACTTAGAGCGGAATTAAGTAAAATGACTGAATTCATATAAAAACCATACGAGCTCAGATTGACGCAATGTCGAAGTAGCATAATCATGAGGGCAGTGAAAAGAGAGAAAACAAGGACGTCGGATTGTTAAAAAAAATCCAACAGTGTAGAAGACAAAAAATGATTAGCCATCTTAGCAAATTGATGTTTCATGAATAAGGAGCAGATTGAATCCCTAAAGAGCATTAGAGAAGAAGATTTATTAAAAGAAAATATCAGATACAATTCTACGCAGATAAAATGTTAAAATCAGCAACATAATTCTGAAGCGCATCTGTTTTAATTAAAGTATTTAACAATACTTGGAAGTCAACCAGACTAAAAGCTTCAAGAGAATAGAACAGACAAAGACTTAAGAAATCGCCAGAACGCAATATCATTGCTAGAAGAAATTATAAACCAATCATTTACCACACACATGCTTGAGAATTTTGGAGACATATTGGGAGTCAGATATAAAAGCCGTAGATTAAACAAAGAAATTTAATACCGGTTAAATTAGGAGGCTTTGGTTATACCAATATGTATCGACTGATTGCATATATGTTTGGTATTTACAACATTGATCAAGACGAGATGATGAGTCTTTAAGAAGATGGACTACAGCCTACCCGGAATTACCTGAGCAGAGCTATGATTGACCATCATAACAGACGACGACCGTATAGCCTGCCGTGCAGTATAGAGATCGCCCGCCGACAGCGCAGATTGAACCAAGCATAAATAATCAAAAAGGGAACGGAAAAATAGGTATTTTTCAAAAATAAGAATTTTTATATAGATCATGGTTTATCAATGAGTTGAAATTTTGAGGTTTCATTATAAAAAATAACTTATATCATGTTAGATTCTCGCTATTGTTTCTTCATTAGATCGATATAAAGGGATATATTTGGTCATCTACAAATATAATCAAATTCTCGTTACATGTACATGCGATGTTTTATCCGGATATGTTATGCCATAGCTGATATGAAGTTCTTCTAGGAACAGTACTTTTGAGTGTTATATAAGAGGATTGGGGCAAAACTCTTGGCAACTATTTTTTTTCTTGTAGGTATGTGAATAGATCACAAACGTATATGTGTCGTGTGGAAGTTCTGCAGGCATAGTGTGTAAGCAGAACAACAGATGGCTCCGTGATTGCTGGTAGTAGCGCAGCGAGGGCTGTGAAATCAGTCTTTTCGTGAGTGTCCTGCGAGATGAAAGTAACCCGTGTTGGGCAGCGCCCTTCCATCAAAATTGCCATTCACCGAGGGAGAAATGCGATGGAATGTCACAGTGAATTAGTGGAAGCCCTTGCGAATAATACCCTACCATACCGTACAGTAGCACTGTGGGTAGGAATGTTTCAGCAAGGACGTGTGTCAACCAGTAATGGGCAACGATCGGGACGACCTGTCTGCGCGACTACGTGCTCGACCGGAATACGTCTGAAGAGATACGGCAGGATTTTCTAGGAGGAGAAGGCGCCGAAATGGAACGACGCATTCTACAAGAATTCGTCAATTTTCACGTAGAGGAAAAAATTCTACCTGTAGTAACGGCGAAGTCATCCCTTTGAAAGTGTTTGAAAAGGCTTCGACGGGAGGACATGTCACCCATTTGAGGATAAATAAAAGGAGGTGGAGAGACCATGTGATCACAGAGAAAATAAGGTCCTGAGAGTGCATATCTGACCAGAGAATAGACTCTTAAGCACTGAGAAATGGTACTTGGGCAGCAAGAGATACTCTCTCATCAAATTGAGAGGGATTGGCGGGCAATACGAAAAGAAGAAACATTACGTTCCAAGTGTAATGTATGCCCTCTAAGCAGTCAGTGACGGCAGGAAATGCTTGAAGGCGAATGTGCCGTCATGGAAAACCACATTCTGTAAGATTTTTCTATTGTCATGTAGAGGCACAATTTCTACATGTAGTAACGGCGACGTCAGCCCTCGGAAAAATTTGGAAGTAGTGCACCGATGATCAGGTCAACCATCAACACGACAAATGTAACCACATTTACAATTACAATTATTGGCATTATTACTAGACGTAAAATGCAGACATGAACGTGCTCACAGTAAAGGCTGGGCCTCCCCAGCTGACGCGAGAATATTGCCTGCTGCTGTCCACAAATGCACACATGAAAAATGCCCTGATTGATCTAGTGAAACATCAATTGAGGCTTCGTTAAGCTGACAGATATAGGTGATAAAACACGAGAAGAGCCAGCTGGAAGAGCACTATCAGATGGACTGTAAGATGCAACACCCACCTAAGGTTTAGAATACCGTCAAGTAGCAGGTCTATTATGCCGTCAGTAACAGGAGGAACTGCTGGGATGAGAAAGCACCGAAATGGAACTCCACAATCTAAAAGATTTCTTCAATTATCACGTAGATGAAAAAATTATATATACAGTAACGGCCTACCAGAACTCTTAAAATGTTTGAAAAGGCTACCTCTGAAGTACATGTGAAACATTTGGAGATAAATAAAGGAGGTGGAGAAATGGTGTGTGAGGAGAGAGAAATAATTTCATACCGGTTAGGGAGGGAGTGGTGGGACATAGAAGAACAAGAAGCACTACGGTCACAGTAATAACTTACTTCTCCCTGTAAAAACATATCACATGATAAGTACTGGAAGTACTGCCCCCGATGGTCATGTCAACCATCTACACGACGAATGTATCCAACTCTACAATTACAATCGTTATCTTTGTCACTAGACTTGAAATGCCGACATGAAGGTGAACAATGTAAATGCTGCGCCCTCCTAGCTGATGCGAGAATACATGGCCTGCTGCTGCCCACAAACGCACGCATGAAAAATGGCCTGATTGATCTAGTGAAACTTCAATGGAGGCAGCGTTAAGCTGACTTATATAGGTGATAAAAGGCTAGAAAAGCCAGCGGGAGGAGCACTGTCAGAAGGCCTGTAAGATGCAACACCTAACTGAGGTTTAAATTGTCGTCAAGTAGAAGGTCAACGAAAAATATTCATGGGCATCGGAAGAAAATACATGTTATGAAAGCAGTAAATATTTTACTAGTGAACAGGAGCGTGGTATATTGTACACGTTCGTCCATTAATAGTATTTCTGTGAATAATGAATTCATGACCCCACCAATCGAGGGCGGCTTCAGCTCGATCCCGAGTGTGTGTCTACTTGAAATATTGTAAACTATGGCCTCGAAAGGCATAAGTCTGAAATCATATCACTTATGCCGTCAGTGACGGTAGGATCTGCTGGGATGGGAAGGAGCCAAAATGGAACTAAACATTCTACAAGAATTCGACAACTTTCATATAGAAGGAAAATTTCTACATATGGTAACGGCCAAGTAAGACCTCTGAAAGAGTTTGAAAAAACTGCGACTGAAGGACTTGCCTCCCATTTGATGATAAAGTATATGAGGTGGAGAGACAATGTGCTCACAGAGAAAATAAGGTTCGAAGAGAACATATATGGACGGAGAATAGTTCGCTAAGCACTGAGAAATGGTGCTTGGGCAGAAAGAGTTATTTTCTCACGAAATAAATGGGGAGTGGCGGGCAATACGAGAACAAGGATTATTATGTTCAAAGTGTAATCTATGATTCTTAAGCCGTCAGTGACGGCAGGAACTGCTAGGAGGCGATTGTTCCGACATGGAACAACACATTCTACGAGATTGGGTCTATTTCCATGTCGAGGCAAAATTTTTACATGTAGTAACGGCGACGTCAGACGTCGGCAAAATTGAGAAGTACTGAATCCCATGTCCATGTCAACCATCAATTCTACGAATGTGCTCGACCTGAATACTTCTAAAAAGATACGGCTGGAATTTCTAGGAGGAGAAGGCCCCGAAATGGAACAACACATTCTACAAGAATTCGTCAATTTTCACGTAGAGGAAAAATTCTACATGTAGTGACGGCGAAGTCATCCCCCTGAATGTGTTTGAAAAGGCTTCGACGGAAGGTCATGTCACCCATTTGAGGATAAAGTAAAGGAGTTTGAGAGACCGTGTCCTCACAGAGAAAGTAAGGTCCTGAGAGTGCGTATATGAACAGAGAATAGACTGTTAAGCACTGAGAAATGGTGCTTGGGCAGCAAGAGATATTTTCTCACCAAATAGAGAGGGATTGGCGGGCAAAACGAGAAGAAAAAGCATTACGTTCCAAGTGTAATCTATGACCCCTAAGCAGTCAGTGACGGCAGGAACTGCATGAAGGCGAATGTGCCGTCATGGAAAACCACATTCTGTAAGAGTTCTACTATTGTCACGTAGAGGCAAAATTTCTACATGTAGTAACGGCGATGTCAGCCCTCGGAAAAATTTGGAAGTAGTGCACCGATGGTCAGGTCAACCATCAACACGACAAATGTAACCACCTTTACATTTACAATTATTGGCATTATTACTAGACGTAAATTGCAGAGATGTACGTGCACATTGTAAATGCTGCGCCTTCCTAGCTGACGCGAGAATATTGCCTGCTGCTGTCCACAAATGCACACGTAAAGAATGGCCCTGATTGATCTGGTGAGACCTCAATTGAGGCTTCGTTAAGCTGACTGATATAGGTGATAAAACACGAGAAAAACTAGCTGGAGGAGCACTATCAGATGGACTGTAAGATGGAACACCTAGCTGAGGTTTTGAATACCGTCAAATAGGATGTCAACGAAAATATTCATGTGCAACGGAAGGAAATAGATTTTATGAAAGCAGTAAATGTTTTACTAGTGAACAGGAGTGTGCCATATTGTACACGTTTATCCATAAATAATATATGTCTGGATAAAGAAAATCGAGCGACGCTTCAGCTCGAACCCGAGGATGTGTCTACATGTAATAGTGTAAACTATGCCCTCAATAGGAATCATTCTGAAAACGTATCTATTATGCCGTTACTAACGGTAGGAACTGCTGGGATGAGAAGGCACCGAAATGGAACTCCACAATCTACGAGAGTTCTTCAATTTTCACGTAGATGAGAACATTCTAAAAGTGGTAACGACCAAGTCAGACCTCTGAAAATGTATGAAATTTCTACCTCTGAAGTACATGTGAACCACTTGAGGATAAATAAAGGAGGTGGAAAAAACATGTGAGTAGAAAGAGTATGAGGTTGAGAACGAATGTGGGGGCAGAGAGAATACTGTTGAGCACTTAGATATGTTGTAACTGTAAAAAGAGACATTTTCTCACCATATAGGGAAGGACTGGTCAGACACAGGAGAACAAGAAGTACTACGGTCCCAGGAAAACTTCTCACAGGATAACCTTAAAACCTGATCTAAGCAGTGAATGCAGTGAATTACCTAATTGCAGGAAATCATTTGCGGACTCAAAGAAAAGGAATTTGACCTTGCTACAGACAGTGGGAAGCTCCATTTCGTGAAGGCCTAATAGGATACGTACAAGGCGGGATCGAGTGTACTCTCTCCCTTCTGGAAGTTACGACATGGACTTGAATACCTGCACAAAGTATTGAATACTACGTGCGCTCCTTTTGTCGGCGGACATGCATAAATCGAAGTGTTCAGGTTCCTCAAGGTGGAAGCGTAATGATTATGGAGGTACTGGGCATTGCTCCTGAACTTGTTGCTCTGCTCTCAGGGGACACCGCGGGGTAGAAAGTACCTGATGGAAGAGGAAGGTAGGAGTCTTGAGACGCTGGAAACTGCTCTTGTACTTGTGCTCAGTGGGTTCGGCTTGATAAAAGCACTAGCCTGAAAGAATGTAACACAATATCCTCGATTGGAATAGTTTCGTAAAGTTACTCTTGTGCCACAGTGACGGCAGGAAGTGCTATGGGACGAAGTCTCAGAAATGGGGCTGCATATTTTACGGGAATTCCCCCATTTTCTAGTAGAGGTAAAATTTTTATATTCAGTCATGTTAACGTCAGGGCTCTGAGAAGGAATATGAAAAGACTACCACCGATGACATGTCAGAACTCAGAAGCGAATGTGTGCACTTTTACTATTCGGATCCTAACTGAAATATACAATATGGTGAAGGAGCAGGTGAACGACAAGTTTCATACACAATGGTAGAAAATCTGGCCAGCACTAACATTTTGCTAGTTAACGTGCCATCATCCGATCTCAAAGCAAACTCTAAACTCGGCGTCTGAAGATGGGTATATGAATGTAGTGAATTTCCCAATTACGATAAATCCAAGACAGGACTAAGATTGGAAGGCACTGATCCATTCTACCCATTCAACTGGGAATGGGTACCTCTATGTTGGTCACGCACTGGCAGAGGAAAATTGTTGAGCTCTGAGAAATGGTGTGTGAGGAAGAAGAATTTTCATACCGGATAGAGAGGGACTGGTGGGACATAGGAGAACAAGAAGCACTACGGTCACAGTAATATCTTACTTCTCCCTGAAAAAACTTATCACATGATCTCCCAGCAAACTACAAACTGAAGAACTTAAAAGGGATATATGCAAGTAGTGAATTTCCTATTTGCGAGAAATGGTGCTGACAGAAAGGGCAAAACATTGAGCCCTGCTACAGAGATTTGGAGGTTTTGTGTGGATAAAGAAAACATGAAAATTGCCACAGTAATCGAGCGACGCTTCAGCACGAACCTGAGGATGTGTCGGCATGAAAGTGTGTAAACTATACATCGACCGGAATAATTCTGAAAACGTATTACTTATGCCGTCAGTAATGGCAGGAGCTGCAAGGAGGAGAAAACGCCGAAATGAAATTCCACATTCTCCTAGAATTATTGAATTTTCACGTATATGAAAAATTTCGAAATGTAGTAACGGCGAAGACGGACCTCTGAAAGAATTTGATACGCTGCGGTTGAAGGACTTGTCACCCATTTGAGGATAAAGTAAAAGAGGTGGAGAGACCATGTGCTCACAGATAAAATAAGGTATCGGTATTGCACATATGGACAGAGAATAGTCCTTTAATCGCTGAAAAATGGTGCTTTGGCAGAAAGAGTTACCTTCTCACCAAATACAGAGGAAGTGGCTGGCGATACGAGATAAAGAATCAATACGTCAAAGGGTAACCTATGCCTCTTAAGCAGTCAGTGACGGCAGGAGCTGCTAGGAGGCGATGGTGCCGACATAGAACAGCAGATTCTATGAGAATTCGCCTATTTTCCATGTAGAGGCTAAATTTCTACATGTAGTAACGGCGACGTCAGACCTCGGAAAAATTTGGAAGTACTGCCCCTGAAAGTCATCTCAACCATCAATTCCACGAATGTAACCACCTTTACAATTACAATCATGGGCAATATCACTAGACATACTATGCAAACATGAACGTGAACTTTGTAAATGCTGCGCCTTCTTAGCTTAGCTTAGGCCAGAATACATTGCCTGTTGCTGTCAACAAATGCACGCATGAAAAATGGCCTAATTGATCTAGTGAAACTTCAATGGAGGCAGCGTTAAGCTGACTTATATATATGATAAAACGCGAGAAAATCCAGCGGGAGGAGCACTGTCAGAAGGCCTGTAAGATGCAGCACGTAACTGAGGTTTAAATTATCGTCAAGTAGCAGGTCATCACTCTGAAAGTGTTTGAAAAGGCTTCGAAGGAAGGACATGTCTCCCATTTGAGGATGAAGTAAAGGAGGTGGAGAGACCATGTGCTCACAGAGAAAACAAAGTTTTGAGAGTGCATATATGACCAGAGAATGGACTGTTAAGCTCTGAGAAATGTGCTTGGTCAGCAAGAGATATTTTCTACCCAAATAGAGAGCGATTGGCTGCCAATACGAGAAGAAGAACCATTACGTTCCAAGTGTAATCTATGCCCCTTAAGCAGTCAGTGACGGCAGGAACTGCTTGGAGGCAAATGTCCGTCATGGAAAACCACATTCTCTAAAATTTCTTCTATTGTCATGTAGAGGCACAATTTCTATATGTAGTAACGGCGATGTCAGCCCTCGGAAAAATTTGGAAGCAGTTCACGATGGTCAGGTCCACCATCATCACAACAAATGTAACCAACGTTAGAATTACAATTATTGGCATTATTACTAGACGTAAAATTCAGACATGACCGTGCACATTGTAAATGCTGCGCTTCCCAGCTGACGCGAGAATATTGCCTGCTGCTGTCCAATAATGCACACATGAAAAATGGCCCTGATTGATCTAGTGAGAATTCAATTGAGGCTGCGTTAAGCTGACTTATATAGGTGAAATAACGCGAGAAAAGCCACCTGGAGGAGCACTATCAGATGGACTGTAAGATGCAACACCTAACTGAGGTTTAGAATACCGTCAAGTAGCAGGTCAACGAAAATATTCATCTGCAACGGAAGGAAATACATTTTATGAAAGCAGTAAATGTTTTACTAGTGAACAGGAGTGTGCCATATTGTACACGTTTGTCCATAAATAGTATATCTCTGGATAAAAGAAATCGAGCAACGCTTCAGCTCGAACCCGAGGATGTGTCTACATGAAATAGTGTAAACTATGACCACGAAAGGATGAATTCTGAAAAAGTATCTATTATGCCGTTAGTAACGGTAGGAACTGCTGGGATGAGAAGGCACCGAAAGGGAACTCCACAATCTACGAGAGTTCTTCAATTTTCACGTAATGAGAAAATTCTAAATATGGTAACGGATAAGTCAGACCTCTGAAAATGTTTGAAATAGCTACCTCTGAAGTACATGTGAACCACTTGAGGATAAATAAAGGAGGTGGAAAACACCATGTGCGCAGAAAGGGAATGAGGTTGAGAACGAATGTGGGGGCAGGGAGAATACTGTTGAGCACTTAAAAATGTTGTAACGGTAACAACAGATATTTTCGCACCATATAGGGAAGGACTGGTCAGACACAGGAGAACAAGAGGTACTACGGTCCCAGGAACTCTTCTCACAGGATAACCTTAAAACCTGATCCATGCAGTGAATTACCTAATTGCGAGAAATCATTTCTGGACTCAATGCCAAAGCGTTGGACCTTGCTACAGACAGTGGGAATCTCCATTTCGTGAATGCCTAGTAGGATACGCAGAAGGCGAGATCGAGTGTACTCTCTCCCTTCTGGAAGTTGCGACATGGACTTGAATACCTGCACACAGTATTGAATACTACGTGCGCTCCTTTTGTCGGCGGACATGCATAAATCGATGTTTTCAGGTACCTTAGTGTGAAGGCATAATGTTTAAAGAGGGGCTGTGCATTGCTCGTGAACCGTCTGCTCTGCTCTGTGGGGAAACCACGCGGTAGGAAGTACCTGATGGAAGAGGAAAGTAGGATCCTTGAGATATTGCCCACCGACAGCGCAGAATGAACCAAGCATAAATCATCCCATAGGCAATGGAAAAAGTGGTATGTTTAATAAATAAATACGTTGGTTGATAGAAATAATGTTATATAGATCATTCGTTATCAAAGTGTTGGAAATTTTGAGGGTTCATCATAAAAATTAACTTATAGCATGTTAGTTTCTCTCGAATATTTCTTCATTAGATCGATATAAAGCGATGTATTTGGTCATCTACCAAAATTATCAAACCCCAGTTAGATTTATGCGATGTTTTATCCTGGTATGTTATGCCATAGCTGATACGATGTTTTTCTAAGAACAGTACTTTTGAGTGTTATATACGAGGATTGGGGTTAAACTCTAAGCAACTATTTTTTTTTCTTGTAGATACGTGAACGGATCGCAAACGTATCTGTGTCGTGAGGAAGTTCTGCACACAGAGTGTGTATGCAGAACAACAGATGGCTCTGTGATTGCTTGTAGTAGCGTAGCGTGTGCTGTGAAATCAGTCAGTTGGTGAGTGTCGTGCGAGATGAAAGTAAGCCGTGTTGAGCAGCGCGCTACCATCAAAAAAGCCATTCTCCGAGGGAGAAATGCGATCTAATATACAGTGAATTAGTGGAAGCCCTTGCAAAAATACCCTACCATACCGTACAGTAGCACGGTGGTTAGGAATGTTTCAGCAAGGACGTTTGTCAACCAGTGATGAGCAACGACCGGGACGACGTGTCTGCTCGACTATGTGCTCGACCCGAATACGTCTGAAAAGATACGGCAGGATTTTCTAGGAGGAGAAAAATGTCGAAATATAGTAGCGGCGAAGTCGGACCTCTGAAAGAGTTTGATACGCTGCGGTTGAAAGACTTGTCACCCATTTGAGGATAAAGTAAAAGAGATGGAGAGACCATGGGCACACAGAAATAAAATAAGGTATCGCTGAAAAATGGTGCTTTGGCAGAAATAGTTATTTTCTCACCAAATAAATGGGGAGTGGCGGGCAATACGAGAAAAAGAATCAATAAGTTCAAAGGATAACCTATGCCTCTTAATCCGTCAGTGACGGCAGGAGCTGCTAGGAAGCGATGGTGAAGACATAGAACAGCAGGTTCTATGATAATTCGTCTATTTTTCATGTAGGGGAAAAATTTCTACATGTAGTAACGGCGACGTCAGACCTCGGAAAATTTGGAAGACTGTCCCCGGAGGTCATCTCAACCATCAATTCCACGAATGTAACCACCTTTAAAATTACAATCATGGGCAATATTACTAGACGTAATATGCAAACTCGAACGTGACCTCTGAAAATGCTGCGCCTTCCTAGCTTAGGCCAGAATACATTGCCTGCTGCTGTCCACTAACGCACGCATGAAAAATGGCCTGATTGATCTAGTGAAACTTCAATGGAGGCAGCGTTAAGGTGACTTATATAGGTGATAAAAGGCGAGAAAAGCCAGCGGGAGGAGCACTGTTAGAAGGCCTGTAAGATGCAGCACTTAACTGAGGTTTAAATTATCGTCAAGTAACAGGTCAATGAAAATATTCATGCGCATCGGAAGAAAATACATGTTATGAAAGCAGTAAATATTTTACTAGTGAACAGGAGCGTGTTATATTGTACACGTTTGTCTATGAAAAGTATTTCTTTGATTAAGGAAATCATCAAAATGTCCCCAACAATCGAGGGAGGCTTCAGCTCGATCCCGAGTGTGTGTCTAATTGAAATATTGTAAATTATGGCCCCGAAAGTCATAAATCTGAAATCATATCACTTATGCCGTCAGTGACGGTAGGAACTGCTGGGATTGGAAGGCGCCAAATTGGAACTACAAATTCTACAAGAATTCGACAATTTTCATATAGAAGGAACATTCCTACATATGGTAACAAACAAGTAATACCTCTGAAAGAGTTTGAAAAAACTGCGACTGAAGGACTTGCCTCCCATTTGATGATAAAGTATATGAGGTGGAGAGACAATGTGCTCACTGAGAAAATAAGGTTCGAAGAGAACATATATGGACGGAGAATAGTCCGCTAAGCACTGAGAAATGGTCCTTGGGCAGAAAGAGTTATTTTCTCACGAAATAAATGGGGAGTGGCGGGCAATACGAGAACAAGGATTATTATGTTCAAAGTGTAATCTATGATTCTTAAGCCGTCAGTGACGGCAGGAACTGCTAGGCGGCGATTGTTCCGACATGGAACAACACATTCTACGAGATTGCGTCTATTTACATGTCGAGGCAAAATTTTTACATGTAGTAACGGCGACGTCAGACCTCGGGAAAATTGAGAATTACTGCCTCCCATGTCCATGTCAACCATCAAGTCTACGAATGTGCTCGACCTGAATACTTCTAAAAAGATACGGCTGGAATTTCTAGGAGGAGAAGGCGCCCAAAATGGAACAACACATTCTACACGAATTCTTCAATTTTCACGTAGGGGAAAAATTCTACATGTAGTAACGGCGAAGTCATCCCTCTGAATGTGTTTGAAAAGGCTTCGACAGAAGGTCATGTCACCCATTTGAGGATAAAGTAAAGGAGGTGGAGAGACCGTGTGCTCCCACAGAAAGTAAGGTCCTGAGAGTGCGTATATGACCAGAGAATAAACTGTTAAGCACTGAGAAATGGTGCTTGGGCAGCAAGAGATATTTTCTCACCAAATAGAGAGGGATTGGCGGGCAATACGAGAAGAAAAAGCATTACGTTCCAAGTGTAATCTATGCCCCCTAAGCAGTCAGTGACGGCAGGAACTGCTTGAAGGCGAATGTGCCGTCATTGAAAACCACATTCAGTAAGATTTCTTCTATTGTCACGTAGAGGCAAAATTTCTACATGTAGTAACGGCGATGTTAGCCCTCGGAAAATTTGGAAGTAGTGCACCGATGGTCAGGTCAACCATCAACACGACAAATGTAACCACCTTTACATTTACAATTATTGGCATTATTACTAGACGTAAAATGCAGAGATGTACGTGCACATTGTAAACGCTGCGCCTTCCTAGCTGACGCGAGAATATTGCCTGCTGCTGTCCACAAATGCACACATAAAGAATGGCCCAGATTGATCTGGTGAGACCTCAATTGAGGATTCGTTAAGCTGACTGATATAGGTGATAATACACGAGAAAAACTAGCTGGAGGAGCACTATCAGATGGACTGTAAGATGGAACACCTAGCTGAGGTTTTGAATACCGTCAAATAGGAGGTCAACGAAAATATTCATGTGCAACGGAAGGAAATACATTTAATGAAATCAGTAAATGTTTTACTAGTGAACAGGAGTGTGCCATATTGTACACGTTTATCCATAAATAATATATGTCTGGATAAAGGAAATCGAGCGACGCTTCAGCTCGAACCCGAGGATGTGTCTACATGTAATAGTGTAAACTATGCCCTCAATAGGAATAATTCTGAAAACGTATCTATTATGCCGTTACTAACGGTAGGAACTGCTGGGATGAGAAGGCACCGAAATGGAACTCCACAATCTACGAGAGTTCTTCAATTTTCACGTAAATGAGAACATTCTAAAAGTGGTAACGGCCAAGTTAGACCTCTGAAAATGTTTGAAATTGCTACCTCGGAAGTACATGTGAACCACTTGAGGATAAATAAAGGAGGTGGAAAAAACATGTGAGTAGAAAGACTATGAGGTTGAGAACGAATGTGGGGGCAGAGAGAATACCGTTGAGCACTTAGAAATGTTGTAACTGTAAAAAGAGACATTTTCTCACCATATAGGGAAGGACTGGTCAGACACAGGAGAACAAGAAGTACTACGGTCCCAGGAACTCTTCTCACAGGATAACCTTAAAACCTGATCTAAGCAGTGAATGCAGTGTTTTACCTAATTGCGAGAAATCATTTGCGGACTCAAAGAAATTCAATTCGACCTTGCTACAGACAGTGGGAAGCTCCATTTCGGGAAGGCCTAATAGGATACGTAGAAGGCGGGATCGAGTGTACTCTCTCCTTTCTGGAAGTTACGACATGGACTTGAATACCTGCACAAAGTAGTGAATACTACGTGCGCTCCTTTTGTCGGCGGACATGCATAAATCGAAGTGTACAGGTTCCTCAACATGGAAGCGTAATAATTATGGAGGTACTGGGCATTGCTCGTGAACCTTTGCTCTGCTCTCACGGGACACCGCGGGGTAGAAAGTACCTGAAGGAAGAGGAAGGTAGGAGTCTTGAGACGCTGGAAACTGCTCTTGTACTTGTGCTCAGTGGGTTCGGCTTGATAAAAGCATCAGCCTGAAAGAATGTAACTCAATATCCTCGATGGGAATACTTTTGTAAAGTTACTCTTGTGCCACAGTGACGGCAGGAAGTGCTATGGGACGAAGTCTCAGAAATGGGGCTGCATATTTTATAGGAATTCCCCCATTTTCTAGTAGAGGTAAAATTTTTACATGCAGTCATGTTAACGTCAGGCAAAGCATTAAGCCCTGCTCAGAGAGTTGGAGGTTTTCTGTGGATAAGGAAAACATGAAAATTGCCACAGTAATCGAGCGACGCTTCAGCACGAACCTGAGGATGTGTCGGCGTGAAAGTGTGTAAACTATACATCGACCGGAATAATTCTGAAAACGTATCCCTTATGCCGTCAGTAATGGCAGGAACTGCAAGGAGGAGAAAACGCCGAAATGAAACTCCACATTCTCCTAGAATTATTGAGTTTTCAAGTAGATGAAAAATTTCGAAATGCAGTAACAGCGAAGTCCGACCTCTGAAAGAGTTTGATACGCTGCGGTTGAAGGACTTGTCACCCATTTGAGGATAAAGTAAAAGAGGTGGAGAGACCATGTGCTCACAGATAAAATAAGGTATCGGTATTGCACATATGGACAGAGAATAGACCTTTAATCGCCGATAAATGGTGCCTTGGCAGAAAGAGTTACCTTCTTATTAAATACAGAGGAAGTGGCTGGCGATACGAGAAAAAGAATCAATACGTTCAAAGGGTAACCTATGCCTCTTAAGCAGTCAGTGACGGCAGGAGCTGCTAGGAGGCGATGGTGCCGACATAGAACAGCAGATTCTATGAGAATTCGCCTATTTTCCATGTAGAGGCTAAATTTCTACATGTAGTAACGGCGACGTCAGACCTCGGAAAAATTTGGAAGTACTGCCCCTGAAAGTCATCTCAACCATCAATTCCACGAATGTAACCACCTTTACAATTACAATCATGGGCAATATTACTAGACATAATATGCAAACATGAACGTGAACTTTGTAAATGCTGCGCCTTCTTAGCGTAGCTTAGGCCAGAATAGATTGAACGTTGCTGTCAACAAATGCACGCATGAAAAATGGCCTGATTGATCTAGTGAAGCTTCAGTGGAGGCAGCGTTAAGCTGACTTATATATATGATAAAACGCGAGAAAATCCAGCGGGAGGAGCACTGTCAGAAGGCCTGTAAGATGCAGCACGTAACTGAGGTTTAAATTATCGTCAAGTAGCAGGTCATCACTCTGAAAGTGTTTGAAAAGGCTTCGAAGGAAGGACATGACTCCCATTTGAGGATGAAGTAAAGGAGGTGGAGAGATCATGTGCTCACAGAGAAAACAAAGTTTTGAGAGTGCATATATGACCAGAGAATGGACTGTTAAGCTCTGAGAAATGTGCTTGGTCAGCAAGAGATATTTTCTAACCAAATAGAGAGCGATTGGCGGCCAATACGAGAAGAAGAACCATTACGTTCCAAGTGTAATCTATGCCCCCTAAGCAGTCAGTGACGGCAGGAACTGCTTGGAGGCAAATGTCCGTCATGGAAAACCACATTCTCTAATATTTCTTCTATTGTCATGTAGAGGCACAATTTCTATATGTAGTAACGGCGATGTCAGCCCTCGGAAAAATTTGGAAGTAGTTCACGATGGTCAGGTCAACCATCATCACGACAAATGTAACCAACGTTAGAATTACAATTATTAGCATTATTAGTATACCTACAATGCAGACATGACCGTGCACATTGTAAATGCTGCGCTTCCCAGCTGACGCGAGAATATTGCCTGCTGCTGTCCAATAATGCACACATGAAAAATGGCCCTGATTGATCTAGTGAGACGTCAATTGAGGCTGCGTTAAGCTGACTGATATAGGTGATAAAACACGAGAAAAGCCACTTGGAGGAGCACTGTCATATGGACTGTAGGTTGCAACACCTAACTGAGGTTTAGAATACCGTCAAGTAGCAGGTCAACGAAAATATTCATGTGCAACGGAAGGAAATAAATTTTATGAAAGCAGTAAATGTTTTACTAGTGAACAGGAGTGTGCCATATTGTACACGTTTGTCCATAAATAGTATATCTCTGGATAAAAGAAATCGAGCAACGCTTCAGCTCGAACCCGAGGATGTGTCTACATGAAATAGTGTAAACTATGACCTCGAAAGGATTAATTCTGAAAAAGTATCTATTATGCCGTTAGTAACGGTAGGAACTGCTGGGATGAGAAGGCACCGAAAGGGAACTCTACAATCTACGAGAGTTCTTCAATTTTCACGTAGATGAGAAAATTCTAAATATGGTAACGGCCAAGTCAGACCTCTGAAAATGTTTGAAATAGCTACCTCTGAAGTACATATGAACCACTTGAGGATAAATAAAGGAGGTGGAAAAAAACATGTGCGCAGAAAGGGAATGAGGTTGAGAACGAATGTGGGGGCAGGGAGAATACTGTTGAGCACTTAGAAATGTTGTAACGGTAACAACAGACATTTTCGCACCATATAGGGAAGGACTGGTCAGACACAGGAGAACAAGTGGTACTACGGTCCCAGGAACCCTTCTCACAGGATAACCTTAAAACCTGATCCATGCAGTGAATTACCTAATTGCGAGAAATCATTTCTCTACTCAATACCAAAGCGTTGGACCTTGCTACAGACAGTGGGAATCTCCATTTCGTGAATGCCTAGTAGGATACGCAGAAGGCGAGATCGAGTGTACTCTCTCCCTTCTGGAAGTTGCGACATGGACTTGAATACCTGCACACAGTATTGAATACTACGTGCGCTCCTTTTGTCGGCGGACATGCATAAATCGATGTTTTCAGGTACCTTAGTGTGAAGGCATAATGTTTAAGGAGGGGCTGTGCATTGCTCGTGAACCATCTGCTCTTCTCTGTGGGGAAACCTCGCGGTAGGAAGTACCTGATGGAAGAGGAAAGTAGGATCCTTGAGATATTGCCCACCGACAGCGCAGAATGAACCAAGCATAAATCATCCCATAGGCAATGGAAAAAGTGGTATGTTTAATAAATAAATACGTTGGTTGATAGAAATAATGTTATATAGATCATTCGTTATCAAAGTGTAGGAAATTTTGAGGGTTCATCATAAAAATTAACTTATAGCATGTTAGTTTCTCTCGAATATTTCTTCATTAGATCGATATAAAGCGATATATTTGGTCATCTACCAAAATTATCAAACCCCAGTTAGATTTATGCCATGTTTTAACCTGGTATGCTATGCCATATCTGATACGATGTTTTTCTAAGAACAGTACTTTTGAGTGTTATATACGAGGATTGGGGTTAAACTCTAAGCAACTATTTTTTTTTCTTGTAGATACGTGAACGGATCGCAAACGTATCTGTGTCGTGAGGAAGTTCTGCACACAGAGTGTGTATGCGGAACAACAGATGGCTGTGTGATGGCTGGTAGTAGCGTAGCGTGTGCAGTGAAATCATTCAGTTGGTGAGTGTCGTGCGAGATGAAAGTAAGCCGTGTTGAGCAGCGCGCTTCCATCAAAAAAGCCATTCTCCGAGGGAGAAATGCGATGGAATATCACAGCGAAATAGTGGAAGCCCTTGGAAAAATACCCTACCATACCGTACAGTAGCACGGTGGTAAGGAATGTTTCAGCAAGGACGTTTGTCAACCAGTGATGAGCAACGACCGGGACGATGTGTCTGCTCGACTATGTGCTCGACCCGAATACGTCTGAAAAGATACGGCAGGATTTTCTTGGAGGAGAAACATGTCGAAAGATAGTAGCGGCGAAGTCGGACCTCTGAAAGAGTTTGATACGCTGCGGTTGAAAGACTTGTCACCCATTTGAGGATAAAGTAAAAGAGGTGGAGAGACCATGGGCACACAGATCAAATAAGGTATCGCTGAAAAATGGTGCTTTGGCAGAAATAGTTATTTTCTCACCAAATAAATGGGGAGTGGCGGGCAATACGAGAAAAAGAATCAATACGTTCAAAGTTTAACCTATGCCTCTTAATCCGTCAGTGACGGCAGGAGCTGCTATGAAGCGATGGTGCCGACATAGAACAGCAGGTTCTATGACAATTCGTCTATTTTTCTTGTAGGGGAAAAATTTCTACATGTAGTAACGGCGACGTCAGACCTCGGAAAATTTGGAAGACTGCCCCCGAAGGTCATCTCAACCATCAATTCCACGAATGTAACCACCTTTACAATTACAATCATGGGCAATATTACTAGACATAATATGCAAACATGAACGTGACCTCTGAAAATGCTACGCCTTCCTAGCTTAGGCCAGAATACATTGCCTGCTGCTGTCCACTAACGCAGGCATGAAAAATGGCCTGATTGATGTAGTGAAACTTCAATGGAGGCAGCGTTAAGGTGACTTACACTGACTGACAGACCAAATGCAACACCAAGAAGGAGTGGTCAGAACTTTATGCGAATTGCAGGGTAGACTGACGTCACTGAGGTATGCTCATGATGTGAAATGCGCCGCCGTGCTGCGCACGTAGCGAACGATAAATTGGACACGGCGTTGGCGAGTGGCCCACTTCGTACCGTGATTTCTCAGCCGACAGTCATTGTAGAACGTGTTGTCGTGTGCCACAGGACACGTGTATAGCTAAGAATGCCAGGCCGCCGTCAACGGAGGCATTTCCAGCAGACAGACGACTTTACGAGGGGTATGGTGATCGGGCTGAGAAGGGCAGGTTGGTCGCTTCGTCAAATCGCAACCGATACCCATAGGGATGTGTCCACGGTGCAGCGCCTGTGGCGAAGATGGTTGGCGCAGGGACATGTGGCACGTGCGAGGGGCGCAGGCGCAGCCCGAGTGACGTCAGCACGCGATGTTCGGCGCATCCGCCACCAAGCGGTGGCAGCCCCGCACGCCACGTCAACCGCCATTCTTCAGCATGTGCAAGACACCCTGGCTGTTCCAATATCGACCAGAACAATTTCCCGTCGATTGGTTGAAGGAGGCCTGCACTCCCGGCGTCCGCTCAGAAGACTACCATTGACTCCACAGCATAGACGTGCACGCCTGGCATGGTGCCGGGATAGAGCGACTTGGATGTGGGAATGGCGGAACGTCGTGTTCTCCGATGAGTCACGCTTCTGTTCTGTCAGTGATAGTCACCGCAGACGAGTGTGGCGTCGGCGTGGAGAAAGGTCAAATCCGGCAGTAACTGTGGAGCGCCCTACCGCTAGACAACGCGGCATCATGGTTTGGGGCGCTATTGCGTATGATTCCACGTCACCTCTAGTGCGTATTCAAGGCACGTTAAATGCCCACCGCTACGTGCAGCATGTGCTGCGGCCGGTGGCACTCCCGTACCTTCAGGGGCTGCCCAATGCTCTGTTTCAGCAGGATAATGCCCGCCCACACACTGGTCGCATCTCCCAACAGGCTCTACGAGGTGTACAGATGCTTCCGTGGCCAGCGTACTCTCCGGATCTCTCACCAATCGAACACGTGTGGGATCTCATTGGACGCCGTTTGCAAACTCTGCCCCAGCCTCGTACGGACGACCAACTGTGGCAAATGGTTGACAGAGGATGGAGAACCATCCCTCAGGACACCATCCGCACTCTTATTGACTCTGTACCTCGACGTGTTTCTGCGTGCATCGCCGCTCGCGGTGGTCCTACATCCTACTGAGTCGATGCCGTGCGAATTGTGTAACCTGCATATCGGTTTGAAATAAACATCAATTATTCATCCGTGCCGTCTCTGTTTTTCCCCCAACTTTCATCCCCTTCGAACCACTCCTCCTTGGTGTTGCATTGTCACTGTCAGTCAGTGTATATAGGTGATAAAAGGCGAGAAAAGCCAGCGGGAAGAGCACTGTTAGAAGGCCTGTAAGATGCAGTACTTAACTGAGGTTTAAATTATCGTCATGTAGCAGGTCAATGAAAATATTCATGCGCATCGGAAGAAAATACATGTTATGAAAGCAGTAAATATTTTACTAGTGAACAGGAGCGTGTTATATTGTACACGTTTGTCCATGAAAAGTATTTCTTTGAATAAGGAAATCATCAAAATGTCCCCAACAATCGAGGGAGGCTTCAGTTCGATCCCGAGTGTGTGTCTAATTGAAATAGTGTAAATTATGGCCCCGGAAGTCATAAATCTGAAATCATATCACTTATGCCGTCAGTGACGGTAAGAACTGCTGGGATTGGAAGGCGCCAAAACGGAACTTCAAATTCTACAAGAATTCGACAATTTTCATATAGAAGGAGCATTTCTACATATGGTAATGGCCAAGTAAGACCTCTGAAAGGGTTTGAAAAAACTGCGACTGAAGGACTTGCCTCCCATTTGATGATAAAGTATATGAGGTGGAGAGACAATGTGCTCACAGAGAAAATAAGGTTCGAAGAGAACATATATGGACGGAGAATAGTCCGCTAAGCACTGAGAAATGGTGCTTGGGCAGAAAGAGTTATTTTCTCACGAAATAAATGGGGAGTGGCGGGCAATACGAGAACAAGGATTATTATGTTCAAAGTGTAATCTATGATTCTTAAGCCGTCAGTGACGGCAGGAACTGCTAGGAGGCGATTGTTCCGACATGGAACAACACATTCTACGAGAGTGCGTCTATTTCCATGTCGAGGCAAAATTTTTACATGTAGTAACGGCGACGTCAGACCTCGGGAAAATTTAGAAGTACTGCCTCCCATGTCCATGTCAACCATCAATTCTACGAATGTGCTCGACCTGATACTTCTAAAAAGATACGGCTGGATTTTCTAGAAGGAGAAGGCGCCGAAGTGGAACAACACATTCTACAAGAATTCGTCAATTTTCACGTAGAGGAAAAATTCTGCAAGTAGTAACTTCGAAGTCATCCCTCTGAATGTGTTTGAAAAGGCTTCGACGGAAGGTCATGTCACCCATTTGAAGATAAAGTAAAGGAGGTGGAGAGACCGTGTGCTCACAGAGAAAGTAAGGTCCTGAGAGTGCGTATATGACCAGAGAATAAACTGTTAAGCACTGAGAAATGGTGCTTGGGCAGCAAGAGATATTTTCTTACCAAATAGAGCGGGGTTGGCGGGCAATACGAGAAGAAAAAGCATTACGTTCCAAATGTTATCTATGCCCCCCTAAGCAGTCAGTGACGGCAGGAACTGCTTGAAGGCGAATGTGCCGTCATGGAAAACCACATTCTGTAAGATTTCTTCTATTGTCACCTAGAGGCAAAATTTCTACATGTAGTAACGGCAATGTCAGCCCTCGGAAAAATTTGGAAGTAGTGCACCGATGGTCAGGTCAACCATCAACACGACAAATGTAACCACCTTTACATTTACAATTATTGACATTATTACTAGACGTAAAATGCAGAGATGTACGTGCACATTGTAAACGCTGCGCCTTCCTAGCTGACGCGAGAATATTGCCTGCTGCTGTCCACAAATGCACACATAAAGAATGGCCCTGATTGATCTGGTGAGACCTCAATTGAGGCTTCGTTAAGCTGACTGATATCGGTGATAAAACACTAGAAAAACTAGCTGGAGGAGCACTATCAGATGGACTGTAAGATGGAACTCCTAGCTGAGGTTTTGAATACCGTCAAATAGGAGGTCAACGAAAATATTCATGTGCAACGGAAGGAACTACATTTTATGAAATCAGTAAATGTTTTACTAGTGAACAGGAGTGTGCCATATTGTACACGTTTATCCATAAATAATATATGTCTGGATAAAGAAAATCGAGCGACGCTTCAGTTCGAACCCGAGGATGTGTCTACATGTAATAGTGTAAACTATGCCCTCAATAGGAATAATTCTGAAAAACGTATCTATTATGCCGTTACTAACGGTAGGAACTGCTGGGATGGGAAGGCACCGAAATGGAACTCCACAATCTACGAAAGATCTTCAATTTTCACGTAGATGAGAACATTCTAAAAGTGGTAACGGCCAAGTCAGACCTCTGAAAATGTTTGAAATTGCTACCTCTGAAGTACATGTGAAAGACGTGAGGACAAATAAAGGAGGTGGAAAAAACATGTGAATAGAAAGAGTATGAGGTTGAGAACTAATGTGGGGGCAGAGAGAATACTGTTGAGCACTTTGAAATGTTGTAACTGTAAAAAGAGACATTTTCTCACCACATAGGGTACGACTGGTCAGTCACAGGAGAACAAGAAGTACTACGGTCCCAGGAATTCTTCTCACAGGATAACCTTAACACCTGATCTAAGCAGTGAATGCAGTGAATTACCTAATTGCGAGAAATCATTTGCGGACTCAAAGAAAAGGAATTCGACCTTGCTACAGACAGTGGGAAGCTCCATTTCGTGAAGGCCTAATAGGATACGTAGAAGGCGGGATCGAGTGTACTCTCTCCCTTCTGGAAGTTACGACATGGATTTGAATACCTGCACAAAGTATTGAATACTAGGTGCGCTCCTTTTGTCGGCGGACATGCATAAATCGAAGTGTTCAGGTTCCTCAAGGTGGAAGCGTAATGATTATGGAGGTACTGGGCATTGCTCGTGAACTTGTTGCTCTGCTCTCAGGGGACACTGCGGGGTAGAAAGTACCTGATGGAATAGGAAAGTAGGAGTCTTGAGACGCTGGGAACTGCTCTTGTACTTGTGCTCAGTGGGTTCGGCTTGATAAAAGCACCAGCCTGTAAGAATGTAACACAATATCGTCGATTGGAATACTTTTGTAAAGTTACTCTTGTGCCACAGTGACGGCGGGAAGTGCTATGGGACGAAGTCTCGGAAATGGGGCTGCATATTTTATAGGAATTCCCCCATTTTCTAGTAGAGGTAAAATTTTTACATGCAGTCATGTTAACGTCAGAGCTCTGAGAAGGAATATGAAAATACTACCACCGATGACATGTCAGAACTCAGAAGCGAATGTGTGCACTTTTACTATTCGGATCCTAACTGTAATATACAATATGGTGAAGGAGCAGGTGAACGACAAGTTTCATACACAACGGTAGAAAATAAATGATCTGGCCAGCCAAACATTTTGCTAGTTAACGTGCCATCATCCGATCCCAAAGCAAACTCTAAACTCGGCGTCTGAAGATGGGTATATGAATGTAGTGAATATGCTAATTACGAGAAATCCAAGACAGGACTAAGATTGGAAGGCACTGATCCATTCTACCCATTCTACTGGGAGTGGGTAGCTCTATGTTGTTCACGCACTGGCAGAGGAAAATTGTTAAGCTCCGAGAAATGGTGTGTGAGGATGAAGAATTTTCATACCGGATAGAGAGGGACTGGTGGGACATAGGAGAACAAGAAGCACTACGGTCACAGTAATATCTTACTTCTACCTGTAAAAACTTATCACATGATCTCCCAGCAAACTACAAACTGAGGACCTTAAGAGGGATATAAGCAAGTAGTGAACTTCCTATTTGCGAGAAATGGTGCTGACAGAAAGGGCAAAGCATTGAGCCCTGCTACAGAGAGTTGGAGGTTTTGTGTGGATAAAGAAAACATGAAAAATGCCACAGTAATCGAGCGACGCTTCAGCACGAACCTGAGGATGTGTCGGCATGAAAGTGTGTAAACTATACATCGACCGGAATAATTCTGAAAACGTATCACTTATGCCGTCAGTAATGGCAGGAACTGCAAGGAGGAGAAAACGCCGAAATGAAACTCCACATTCTCCTAGAATTATTGAATTTTCACGTAGATGAAAAATTTCGAAATGCAGTAATGGCGAATTCGGACCTCTGAAAGAGTTTGATACGCTGCGGTTGAAGGACTTGTCACCCATTTGAGGATAAAGTAAAAGAGGTGGAGAGACCATGTGCTCACAGATAAAATAAGGTATCGGTATTGCACATATGGACAGAGAATAGACTTTTAATCGCTGAAAAATGGTGCTTTGGCAGAAAGAGTTACCTTCTCACCAAATACAGAGGAAGTGGCTCGCGATACGAGAAAAAGAATCAATACGTCAAAGGGTAACCTATGCCTCTTAAGCAGTCAGTGACGGCAGGAGCTGCTAGGAGGCGATGGTGCCGACATAGAACAGCAGATTCTATGAGAATTCGCCTATTTTCCATGTAGAGGCTAAATTTCTACATGTAGTAACGGCGACGTCAGACTTCGGAAAAATTTGGAAGTACTACCCCTGAAAGTCATCTCAACCATCAATTCCACGAATGTAACCACCTTTACAATTACAATCATGGGCAATATTACTAGACATAATATGCAAACATGAACGTGAACTTTGTAAATGCTGCGCCTTCTTAGCTTAGCTTAGGCCAGAATACATTGCCTGTTGCTGTCAACAAATGCACGCATGAAAAATGGCCTGATTGATCTAGTGAAACTTCAATGGAGGCAGCGTTAAGCTGACTTATATATATGATAAAACGCGAGAAAATCCAGCGGAAGGAGCACTGTCAGAAGGCCTGTAAGATGCAGCACGTAACTGAGGTTTAAATTATCGTCCAGTAGCAGGTCATCACTCTGAAAGTGTTTGAAAAGGCTTCGAAGGAACGACATGTCTCCCATTTGAGGATAAAGTAAAGGAGGTGGAGAGACCATGTGCTCACAGAGAAAACAGAGTTTTGAGAGTGCATATATGACCAGAGAATAGACTGTTAAGCTCTGAGAAATGTGCTTGGTCAGCAAGAGGTATTTTCTAACCAAATAGAGAGCGATTGGCGGCCAATACGAGAAGAAGGACCATTACGTTCCAAGTGTAATCTATGCCCCCTGAGCAGTCAGTGACGGCAGGAACTGCTTGGAGGCAAATGTCCGTCATGGAAAACCACATTCTCTAAAATTTCTTCTATTGTCATGTAGAGGCACAATTTCTATATGTAGTAACGGCGATGTCAGCCCTCGGTTAAATTTGGAAGTAGTTCACGATGGTCAGGTCAACCATCATCACGACAAATGTAACCAACGTTAGAATTACAGTTATTGGCATTATTACTAGACGTAAAATGCAGAGATGTAGGTGCACATTGTAAACGCTGCGCCTTCCTAGCTGACGTGAGAATATTGCCTGCATCTGTCCACAAATGCACACATAAAGAATTTCCCTGATTGATCTGGTGAGACCTCAATTGAGGCTTCGTTAAGCTGACTGATATAGGTGATAAAACACGAGAAAAACTAGCTGGAGGAGCACTATCAGATGGACTGTAAGATGGAACACCTAGCTGAGGTTTTGAATACCGTCAAATAGGATGTCACCGAAAATTTATCATGTGCAACGAAGGAAATACATTTTATGAAAGCAGTAAATGTTTTACTAGTGAACAGGAGTGTGCCATATTGCGCACGTTTGTCCATAAATAGTATATCTCTGGATAAAAGAAATCGAGCAACGCTTCAGCTCGAACCCGAGGATGTGTCTACATGAAAAAGTGTAAACTATGACCTCGAAAGGATGAATTCTGAAAAAGTATCTATTATACCGTTAGTAACGGTAGGAACTGTTGGGATGAGAAGGCACCGAAAGGGAGCTCCACAATCTACGAGAGTTCTTCAATTTTCACTTAGATGAGAAAATTCTAAATATGGTAACGGCCAAGTCAGACCTCTGAAAATGTTTGAAATAGCTACCTCTGAAGTACATGTGAACCACTTGAGGATAAATAAAGGAGGTGGAAAAAAACATGTGCGCAGAAAGGGAATGAGGTTGAGAACGAATGTGGGGGCAGGGAGAATACTGTTGAGCACTTAGAAATGTTGTAACAGTAACAACAGATATTTTCGCACCATATAGGGATGGACTGGTCAGACACAGGAGAACAAGAGGTACTACGGTCCCAGGAACTCTTCTCACAGGATAACCTTAAAACCTGATCCATGCAGTGAATTACCTAATTGCGAGAAATCATTTCTGGACTCAATGCCAAAGCGTTGGACCTTGCTACAGACAGTGGGAATCTCCATTTCGTGAATGCCTAGTAGGATACGTAGAAGGTGAGATCGAGTGTACTCTCTCCCTTCTGGAAGTTGCGACATGGACATGAATACCTGCACACAGTATTGAATACTACGTGCGCTCCTTTTGTCGGCGGACATGCATAAATCGATGTTTTCAGGTACCTTAGCGTGAAGGCATAATGTTTAAGGAGGGGCTGTGCATTGCTCGTGAACCATCTGCTCCGCTCTGTGGGGAAACCACGCGGTAGGAATTACCTGATGGAAGAGGAAAGTAGGATCCTTGAGATATTGCCCACAGACAGCGCAGAATGAACCAAGCATAAATCATCCCATAGGCAATGGAAAAAGTGGTATGTTTAATAAATAAATACGTTGGTTGATAGAAATAATGTTATATAGATCATTCGTTATCAAAGTGTAGGAAATTTTGAGGGTTCATCATAAAAAATAACTTATAGCATGTTAGTTTCTCTCGAATATTTCTTCATTAGATCGATATAAAGCGATATATGTTTTAACCTGGTATGCTATGCCATATCTGATACGATGTTTTTCTAAGAACAGTACTTTTGAGTGTTATATACGAGGATTGGGGTTAAACTCTAAGCAACTATTTTTTTTTCTTGTAGATACGTGAACGGATCGCAAACGTATCTGTGTCGTGAGGAAGTTCTGCACACAGAGTGTGTATGCAGAACAACAGATGGCTGTGTGATGGCTGGTAGTAGCGTAGTGTGTGCAGTGAAATCAGTCAGTTGGTGAGTGTCGTGCGAGATGAAAGTAAGCCGTGTTGAGCAGCGCGCTTCCATCAAAAAAGCCATTCTCCGAGGGAGAAATGCGATGGAATATCACAGTGAAATAGTGGAAGCCCTTGGAAAAATACCCTACCATACCGAACAGTAGCACGGTGGTAAGGAATGTTTCAGCAAGGACGTTTGTCAACCAGTGATGAGCAACGACCGGGACGATGTGTCTGCTCGACTATGTGCTCGACCCGAATACGTCTGAAAAGATATGGCAGGATTTTCTAGGAGGAGAAAAATGTCGAAATATAGTAGCGGCGAAGTCGGACCTCTGAAAGAGTTTGATACGCTGCGGTTGAAAGACTTGTCACCCATTTGAGGATAAAGTAAAAGAGGTGGAGAGACCATGGGCACGCAGATAAAATAAGGTATCGCTGAAAAATGGTGCTTTGGCAGAAATAGTTATTTTCTCACCAAATAAATGGGGAGTGGCGGGCAATACGAGAAAAAGAATCAATACGTTCAAAGGGTAACCTATGCCTCTTAATCCGTCAGTGACGGCAGGAGCTGCTAGGAAGCGATGGTGCCGACATAGAACAGCAGGTTCTATGACAATTCGTCTATTTTTCATGTAGGGGAAAAATTTCTACATGTAGTAACGGCGACGTCAGACCTCGGAAAATTTGGAAGACTGCCCCCGAAGGTCATTTCAACCAACAATTCCACGAATGTAACCACCTTTAAATTACAATCATGGGCAATATTACTAGACATAATATGCAAACATGAACGTGACCTCTGAAAATGCTACGCCTTCCTAGCTTAGGCCAGAATACATTGCCTGCTGCTGTCCACTAACGCAGGCATGAAAAATGGCCTGATTGATCTAGTGAAACTTCAATGGAGGCAGCGTTAAGGTGACTTATATAGGTGATAAAAGGCGAGTAAAGCCAGCGGGAGGAGCACTGTTAGAAGGCCTGTAAGATGCAGCACTTAACTGAGGTTTACATTATCGTCAAGTAGCAGGTCAATGAAAATATTCATGCGCATCGGAAGAAAATACATGTTATGAAAGCAGTAAATATTTTACTAGTGAACAGGAGCGTGTTATATTGTACACGTTTGTCTATGAAAAGTATTTCTTTGAATAAGGAAATCATCAAAATGTCCCCAACAATCGAGGGAGGCTTCAGCTCGATCCCGAGTGTGTGTCTTATTGGAATAGTGTAAATTATGGCCCCGAAAGTCATAAATCTGAAATCATATCACTTATGCCGTCAGTGACGGTAGGAACTGCTGGGATGGGAAGGCGCCAAAATGGAACTAAAAATTCTACAAGAATTCGACAATTATCATATAGAAGGAACATTTCTACATATGGTAACGGCCAAGTAATACCTCTGAAAGAGTTTGAAAAAACTGCGACTGAAGGACTTGCCTAACATTTGATGATAAAGTATATGAGGTGGAGAGACAATGTGCTCACAGAGAAAATAAGGTTCGAAGAGAACATATATGGACGGAGAATAGTCCGCTAAGCACTGAGAAATGGTGCTTGGGCAGAAAGAGTTATTTTCTCACGAAATAAATGGGGAGTGGCGGGCAATACGAGAACAAGGATTATTATGTTCAAAGTATAATCTATGATTCTCAAGCCGTCAGTGACGGCAGGAACTGCTAGGAGGCGATTGTTCCGACATGGAACAACACATTCTACGAGAGTGCGTCTATTTCCATGTCGAGGCAAAATTTTTACATGTAGTAACGGCGACGTCAGACGTCGGGAAAATTTAGAAGTACTGCCTCCCATGTCCATGTCAACCATCAATTCTACGAATGTGCTCGACCTGAATACTTCTAAAGAGATACGGCTGGATTTTCTAAGAGGAGAAGGCGCGAAATGGAACAACACATTCTACAAGAATTCGTCAATTTGCACGTAGAGGAAAAATTCTACATGTAGTAACGGCGAAGTCATCCCTCTGAATGTGTTTGAAAAGGCTTCGACGGAAGGTCATGTCACCCATTTGAGGATAAAGTAAAGGAGGTGGAGAGACCGTGTGCTCCCAGAGAAAGTAAGGTCCTGAGAGTGCGTATGTGACCAGAGAATAAACTGTTAGGCACTGAGAAATGGTGCTTGGGCAGCAAGAAATATTTTCTCATCAAATAGGGAGGGATTGGCGGGCAATACGTGAAGAAAAAGCATTACGTTCCAAATGTAATCTATGCCCCCTAAGCAGTCAGTGACGGCAGGAACTGCTTGAAGGCGAATGTGCCGTCATGGAAAACCACATTCTGTAAGATTTCTTCTATTTTCACGTAGAGGCAAAATTTCTACATGTAGTAACGGCGATGTCAGCCCTCGGAAAAATTTGGAAGTAGTGCACCGATGGTCAGGTCAACCATCAACACGACAAATTTAACCACCTTTACATTTACAATTATTGGCATTATTACTAGACGTAAAATGCAGAGATGTACGTGCACATTGTAAACGCTGCGCCTTCCTAGCTGACGCGAGAATATTGCCTGCTGCTGTCCACAAATGCACACATAAAGAATGGCCCTGACTGATCTGGTGAGACCTCATTGAGGCTTCGTTAAGCTGACTGATATAGGTGATAAAACACGAGAAAAACTAGCTGGAGGAGCACTATCAGATGGACTGTAAGATGGAACTCCTAGCTGAGGTTTTGAATACCGTCAAATAGGAGGTCAACGAAAATATTCATGTGCAACGGAAGGAAATACATTTTATGAAAGCAGTAAATGTTTTACTAGTGAACAGGAGTGTGCCATATTGTACACGTTTATCCATAAATAATATATGTCTGGATAAAGGAAATCGAGCGACGCTTCAGCTCGAACTATGCCCTCAATAGGAATAATTCTGAAAACGTATCTATTATGCCGTTACTAACGGTAGGAATTGCTGGGATGAGAAGGCACCGAAATGGAACTCCACAATCTACGAGAGTTCTTCAATTTTCATGTAGATGAGAACATTCTAAAAGTGGTAACGGCCAAGTCAGACCTCTGAAAATGTTTGAAATTGCTACCTCTGAAGTACATGTGAACCACTTGAGGACAAATAAAGGAGGTGGAAAAAACATGTGAGTAGAAAGAGTATGAGGTTGAGAACGAATGTGGGGGCAGAGAGAATACTGTTGAGCACTTAGAAATGTTGTAACTGTAAAAAGAGGCATTTTCTCACCACATAGGGTAGGACTTGTGAGACACAGGAGAACAAGAAGTACTACGGTCCCAGGAATTCTTCTCACAGGATTACCTTAAAACCTGATCTAAGCAGTGAATACAGTGAATTACCTAATTGCGAGAAATCATTTGCGGACTCAAAGAAAAGGAATTCGACCTTGCTACAGACAGTGGGAAGCTCCATTTCGTGAAGGATTAATAGGATACGTAGAAGGCGGGATCGAGTTTACTCTCTCCCTTCTGGAAGTTACGACATGGATTTGAATACCTGCACAAAGTATTGAATACTACGTGCGCTCCTTTTGTCGGCGGACTGCATTAATCGAAGTGTTCAGGTTCCTCAAGGTGGAAGCGTAATGATTATGGAGGTACTGGGCACTGCTCGTGAACTTGTTGCTCTGCTCTCAGGGGACACCGCGGGGTAGAAAGTACCTGATGGAAGGGGAAGGTAGGAGTCTTGAGACGCTGGAAACTGCTCTTGTACTTGTGCTCAGTGGGTTCGGCTTGATAAAAGCACCAGCCTGTAAGAATGTAACACAATATCCTCGATTGGAATACTTTTGTAAAGTTACTCTTGTGCCACAGTGACGGCAGGAAGTGCTATGGGACGAAGTCTCAGAAATGGGGCTGCATATTTTATAGGAATTCCCCCATTTTCTAGTAGAGGTAAAATTTTTACATGCAGTCATGTTAACGTCAGAGCTCTGAGAAGGAATATGAAAATACTACCACCGATGACATGTCAGAACTCTGAAGCGAATGTGTGCACTTTTACTATTCGGATCCTAACTGAAATACACAATATGGTGAAGGAGCAGGTGAACGACAAGTTTAATACACAACGGTAGAAAATAAATGATCTGGCCAGCACTAACATTTTGCTAGTTAACGTGCCATCATCCGATCCCAAAGCAAACTCTAAACTCGGCGTCTGAAGATGGGTATATGAATGTAGTGAATTTCCTAATTACGGGAAATCCAAGACAGGACTAAGATTGGAAGGCACTGATCCATTCTACCCATTCTGCTGGGAGTGGGTAGCTCTATTTTGTTCACGCACTGGCAGAGGAAAATTGTTGAGCTGTGAGAAATGGTGTGTGAGGATGAAGAATTTTCATACCGGATAGAGAGGGACTGGTGGGACATAGGAGAACAAGAAGCACTACGGTCACAGTAATATCTTACTTCTCCCTGTAAAAACTTATCACATGATCTCCCAGCAAACTACAAACTGAAGAACTTAAGAGGGATATATGCAAGTAGTGAATTTCCTATTTGCGAGAAATGGTGCTGACAGAAAGGGCAAAACATTGAGCCCTGCTACAGAGAGTTGGAGGTTTTGTGTGGATAAAGAAAACATGAAAATTGCCACAGTAATCGAGCGACGCTTCAGCACGAACCTGAGGATGTGTCGGCATGAAAGTGTGTAAACTATACATCGACCGGAATATTTCTGAAAACGTATCACTTATGCCGTCAGTAATGGCAGGAACTGCAAGGAGGATAAAACGCCGAAATGGAACTCCACATTCTCCTAGAATTATTGAATTTTCACGTATATGAAAAATTTCGAAATGTAGTAACGGCGAAGTCGGACCTCTGAAAGAGTTTGATACGCTGCGGTTGAAGGACTTGTCACCCATTTGAGGATAAAGTAAAAGAGGTGGAGAGACCATGTGCTCACAGATAAAATAAGGTATCGGTATTGCACATATGGACAGAGAATAGACCTTTAATCGCTGAAAAATGGTGCTTTGGCAGAAAGAGTTACCTTCTTATTAAATACAGAGGAAGTGGCTGGCGATACGAGAAAAAGAATCAATACGTTCAAAGGGTAACCTATGCCTCTTAAGCAGTCAGTGACGGCAGGAGCTGCTAGGAGGCGATGGTGCCGACATAGAACAGCAGATTCTATGAGAATTCGCCTATTTTCCATGTAGAGGCTAAATTTCTACATGTAGTAACGGCGACGTCAGACCTCGGAAAAATTTGGAAGTACTGCCCCTGAAAGTCATCTCAACCATCAATTCCACGAATGTAACCACCTTTACAATTACAACCATGGGCAATATTACTAGACATAATATGCAAACATGAACGTGAACTTTGTAAATGCTGCGCCTTCTTAGCTTAGCTTAGGCCAGAATACATTACCTGTTGCTGTCAACAAATGCACCCATGAAAAATGGCCTGATTGATCTAGTGAAACTTCAATGGAGGCAGCGTTAAGCTGACTTATATATATGATAAAACGCGAGGACATCCAGCGGGAGGAGCACTGTCAGAAGGCATGTAAGGTGCAGCACGTAACTGAGGTTTAAATTATCGTCAAGTAGCAGTTCATCACTCTGAAAGTGTTTGAAAAGGCTTCGAAGGAAGGACATGTCTCCCATTTGAGGATAAAGTAAAGGAGGTGGAGAGACCATGTGCTCACAGAGAAAACAAAGTTTTGAGAGTGCATATATGACCAGAGAATAGACTGTTAAGCTCTGAGAAATGTGCTTGGTCAGCAAGAGATATTTTCTAGCCAAATAGAGAGCGATTGGCGGCCAATACGAGAAGAAGAACCATTACGTTCCAAGTGTAATCTATGCCCCCTAAGCAGTCAGTGACGGCAGGAACTGATAGTAGGAGAAGGCGCCGAAATGGAGCTACACATTCAACAAGAATTCGTTAACTTTCATATAGAGGAAAATTTTCTATACGTATTAACGGCGAAGTCTGACCTCTACAGAGTTTGAAAAGGCTGAGACTGAATGAAATGTCTCGCATTTGAGGACAATGTAAGGGATTGGGAGAGACCAAGTGCTCACATAGAAAATAAGTTTCTGAGAGGGCATATTTGCACAGCATGTAGGCTATTAAGCACTGAGAATTTGTGCTTGGGCAGAAAGAGGTATTTCTCACATATTAGAGGGGATTGGTGGGCAATACGAGATGAAGAAGTATTACGTGCAAAGTATAGTCTATGCCTCTTAAGCCCTCATTCACGGCAGGAACTGCTAGGAGGCGAAGTTGCCGACATTGAACAGCACATTCTAAGAGAATTCGTCTATTTTCATGTCGAGTCAAAATTTTGATGTGTAGTAATGGCGACGTCAGAACTCGGAATAATTTTGTAGTACTGCCCCCGATGATCATGTCAACCATATACACGACGAATGTAACCAACTCTACAATTACAATCGTTATCTTTGTCACTAGACTTGAAATGAAGACATGAGCGTGAACATTGTAAATGCTGCGCCCTCCTTGCTGATACCAGAATACAAGGCCTGCTGCTGTCCACAAACGCACGCATGAAATATTGCCCTGGTTGATCTAGTGAAACGTCAATGGAGGCTGCGTTAAGCTCACCGATATAGGTGATAGACACGGGAAAGGCCAGCTGGAGGAGCACTGTCAGAAAGCTTGTAAGATGCAACTCCTAACTGAGGCGTAGAATACCGACAAGTAGCAGGTCAACGAAAATACATGTTTAGAAAGCAGTAAAGGTTTTACTAGTGAACAGGAGTGTGCCATATTGTACAAGTTTTCCGATAAATAGTATTTCTCTGGATAAATAAAACATCAAAATTGGCCGAGTAATCAAGCGACGATTCAGCTAGAGCCTGAGGATGGTTCGGCTTGAAATAGTGTAAACTATGCCCTCGACAGGAATATTCTGAAAAATTATCACCCATGCCATCAGAGTGGGAAGGAACAGCTGGGATGAGAAGGCATCGAAATGGAACTCCACAATCTACGTGAGTTCTTCAATTTTCACGTAGATGAGAAAATTGTAAATGTGGTAACCGCCAAGTCAGACCTCTGAAAATGTTTGAAATTGCTACCTCTGAAGTACATGTGAACCACTTGAGGATAAGTAAAGGAGGTGGAAAAACCATGTGCGCAGAAAGAGAATGAGGTTCAGAACGAATGTGGGGGCAGAGAGAATACTGTTGAGCACTTAGAAATGTTGTAAATGTAACAAGAGACATTTTCTCACCATATAGGGAAGGACTGGTCAGACACAGTAGAACAAGAAGTACTACGGTCCCAGGAATTCTTCTCACAGGATTACCTTAAAACCTGATCTAAGCAGTGAATGCAGTGAATTATCTAATTGCGAGAAATCATTTGTGGACTCAAAGCCAATGCATTGGACCTTGCTACAGACAGTGGGAAGCTCCATTTCGTGAAGGCCTAGTAGGATACGTAGAAGGTGAGATCGAGTGTACTCTCTCCCTTCTGGAAATTGCAACATGGACTTGAATACCTGCACACAGTATTGAATACTACGTGCGTTCCTTTTGTCGGCGGACACGCATAAATCGGAGTTTTTGAGGTTCCTCACGGTGGAAGCGTAATGATTATGGAGTTACTGGGCATTGGTCGTGTACCTGTTGCTCTGCTCTGAGCGGACACCACGGGGTAGAAAGTACCTGATGGAGGAGGAAAGTAGGAGTCTTGAGACGCTGGAAACTGCTCTTGTACTTGTGCTCAGTGGGTCCGGCTTGATAAAAGCACCAGCCTGAAGGAATGTAACATAATGTCCTCGATTGGAATACTTTTGTAAACTTACTCTTGTGCCACAGTGACGGCAGGAACTGCTATGGGACGAAGTCTCAGGCTGCACATTTTATAGGAAATCCCCCATTTTCTTGCAGAGGTAAAATTTTTACATTCAGTCATCGTAACGTCAGGGCTCTGAGAAGTAATGTGAAGAGACTACCACCGATGACATGTCAGAACTCAGAAGCGAATGTGTGCACTTTTACTATTCGGATGGGAGGCAATATTTATAGAAGGAAATGCAGACAAAATAAATGGCCTTGAGGATCTAGCGGAAAATCAATGGAAACTGCATTAACCTCCCAGAAGTAGGGGATGAAGCACGAGTACGGCACATGGGGGAGCACTGACAGAAAGCATTTAAGGAGCAAATCCTAACTGAAATCTACAATGTGGTGAAGGAGCAGGTCAACGACAAGTTTCATACACAACGGTAGAAAATAAATGATCTGGCCAGCACTAACATTTTGCTAGTTAACACGAGCGTGCCATCATCCGATCCCAAAGCAAACTCTAAACTGGGCGTCTGAAGACGGGTATATACATGTAGTGAATTTCCTAATTACGAGAAATCCAAAACTGGACTAAGATTGGAAGGCACTGAACCATTCTACAGAGAGTGGGTAGCTCCATGTTGTTCACGCACTGGCAGAAGAATGAGAAGGCAAAATCGAGAGGACTCTCCCTATCCTCAGGAAGTTTGGACATGGACTAGAGCGCAGTCACCCAGTTTCGAATAATAAGTGCGCACCTCTTGTCGGCGAATGGCACCAAATCGATATTTTCCGTTACCTCATGGAGGAGGAGGGCGTAATGATTAGGGAGCTGCTGAGCACTGCTCTGGGACCTGTTGCTCTGCTCTCAGGGGAAACTACGCGGTACTGAGGTACACGTATAATACATAGTATACGTTTGTCTATAAGGTGTAGTTCTCTGGGTAAATAGAGCGTCAGTATGGCCTCTGTAATCGAGCGACGCTTCCGCTCGAACTTGAGGATGTGCCAGTAAAGCAGAAGGTGGCATTTGCGGATAAACGAGAGGAGGTTGAGAAGGCATGTGCGCAGAAGGAGAATCAGGTGGAGAAAGCATATATACCTAAGGAGATGGGGAAAACTGTTGAGCTCTGAGAAATGGTGTGTGTGGAGAGAGAATAAGTTCATACCTGATAGACAGGGAGTGGTAGGACATAGGAGAACTAGAAGCACTACGGTCACAATAATAACTTACTTCTCCCTGTAAATATTTATCACCTGATCTCCCAGTAAACTACATACTGAGCACCATAAGAGGGATATGTGCAAGTAGTGAATTTCCTTTTTGCGAGATATCGTGCGGACAGAAAGGGAAAAAAGCATTGAGGCCTGCTAAAGAGAGTTGGAGAATTTCTGTGGATAAAGAAAACATCAAAATGGCCGCAGTAATCGAGCGACGCTTCATCACGAACCTGAGGATGTGCCGGCTTGAAAGGGTGTAAACTACATATCGACCGGAAAAATTCTGAAAATATATCATTTATGCCGTCAGTAATGGCAGGAACTGCTAGGAGGAGAAAACGCCGAAATCGTAATCCACATTCTACAAGAACTCATCAATTTTCACGTAGATGAAGTATTTCGAAATATAGTAACGGCGAAGTCGGACTTCTGAAAAAATTGATAGGCTGCGATTGAAGGACAAATTAAAAGAGGTGGAGAGACATTGTGTTCACAGATAAAGTAAGGTTTCGGGGGAGCATATATGGTCAGTGAATATACCTTTAATCTCTGAAAATTTGTGCCTGGGCCGAAAGAGTTACCTAATCACCAAATAGAGAGGGAGTGGTGGGCGATACGAGAAAAAGAATCTATACGTTCAAAGTGTAACCTATGCCTCTTAAGCAGTCAGTGACGGCAGGAGCTGCTAGGAGGCGATGGTGCCGACATTGGACAGCAGATTCTATGAAAATTCGCCTATTTTTCATGTAGAGGCAAAATTTCTACATGTAGTAACAGCGACGTCAGACCTCCGAAAATGTTGGAAAAACTGCCCCCGAAGGTCATCTCAACCATCAATTCCGCGAATGTAACCACCTTTACGTTTTCAATCATTGGCAATATTACTAGACGTAAAATGCAAACATGAACGTGATCATTTAAATGCTGCGCCTTCCTAGCTTAGGCCTGAATACATTGCCTGCAGCTGTCCACAATTGCACGCATGAAAAATGGCCTAATTGATCTAGTGAAACTTTAATGGAGGCAGCGTTAAGCTGATTGGTATAGGTATTAAACACGAGAAAAGCCTCCTGGAAGTGCACTGTCAGATGGACTGTAAGAAGCAACACCTAACTGAGGTTTAGAATACCGTCAAGTAGCAGATCAACGAGAATATTCATGTGCAACGGAAGGAACAACATGTTATGAAAGCAGTAAATATTTTACTAGTGAACAGGTGTGTGTTATATTGCACACGTTTGTCCATAAATAGTATATCTGTGGATAAAAGAAACATCAAAATGGCCCCAGCAATCGAGCAGCGCCTCAGCTCGAACCCGAGGATGTGTCTCCATGAAATAGTGTAAACTATGGCCTCGAAAGAATTAATTCTGAAAACTTGTCCATTATGCCGTCAGTAACGGCAGGAACTGATAGGAGGAGAAGGCGCCGAAATGGAACTACACATTCAACAAGAATTCGTCAATTTTCATATAGAGGGAATTTTCTATATGTAGTAACGGCGAAGTCAGACCTCTAAAGAGTTTGAAAAGGCTGCGACTGAAGGAAATGTCTCGCATTTGAGGATAAAGTAAAAGAGGGTTAGAGACCATGTTCTCACATAGAATATAAGGTTCTGAGTGGGCATATTTGCACAGAAAGTAGACTATTAAGCACTGAGAAATGGTGCTTGGGCAGAAAGTGATATTTTCTCACATATTAGAGGGGACTGGTGGGCAATACGAAAAGAAGAAGCATTACGTTCAAAGTGTAGCCTATGCCTCTTAAGCCGTCATTTACGGCAGGAACTGCTAGCAGGCGATGTTGCCGGCATGGAACAGCACATTCTACGAGAATTCGTCTATTTTCATGTCGAGTCAAAATTTTGATGTGTAGTAATGGCGACGTCAGAACTCGGAATAATTTGGTAGTACTGCCCCCGATGGTCATGTCAACCATCAACACGGCGAATGTAACCAACTCTACAATTACAATCGTTATCATTGTCACTAGACTTAAAATGCAGACATGAACGTGAACATTGTAAATGCTGCGCCCTCCTAGCTGATGCCAGAGTACATGGCCTGCTGCTGTCCACAAACGCACGCATGAAATATTGCCCTGGTTGATCTAGTGAAACGTCAATGGAGGCTGCGTTAAGCTCCTCGATATAGGTGATGGACACGAGAAAGGCGAGCTGGAGGAGCACTGTCAGAAAGCTTGTAAGATGCAACTCCTAACTGAGGCTTAGTATACCGACAAGTAGCAGGTCAACGAAAATTTTTCTGCCTAACGGACGAAAATACATGTTTTGAAAGCAGTTAATGTTTTACTAGTGGACATGAGAGTACGATATTTTATCTGTTTACCGATAAATAGTATTTCTCTGGATAAATAAAACATCAAAATGGGCCCAGTAATCAAACGACGCTTCAGCTAGAGCCTGAGGATGGTTCGGCTTGAAATAGTGTAAACTATTCCCTCGACCGGACAATTTCTGAAAAATTATTACTCATGCCATCAGAGTGGGCAGGAACTGCTGGGATGGGAAGGCCCCGAAATGGAACTCCACAATCTACGAGAGTTCTTCAATTTTCACGTTGATGAAAAAATTCTAAATATAGTAACGGCCAAGTCAGACCTCTGAAAATGTTTGAAACGGCTACCACTGAAGTACATGTGAACCATTTGAGGATAAATAAAGGAGGTGGAAATACCATGTGCGCAGTAAGAGTATGAGGTTGAGAACGAATGTGGGGGCAGGGAGAATACTGTTGAGCACTTAGAAATTTTGTAACTGTTACAAGATACATCTTCTCACCATGTAGGGAAGGACTGGTCAGACATAGGAAAACAAGAAGTACTACGGTCCCAGGAACTCTTCTCACAGGATAACCTTAAAACCTGATCCAAGCAGTGAATGCAGTGAATTACCTAATTGTGAGAAATCATTTCTGGACTCAAAGCCAAAGCAATGGAAATTGCTACAGGCAGTGGGAAGCTCCATTTCTTGAAGGCCTATTAGAATACGTAGAATTCGTGATCGAGTGTACTCTCTCCCTTCTGGAAGTTGCGACATGGACTTGAATACCTGCACACAGTGTTGAATAACATGTGAGCTCCTTTTTTTGGCGGACATGCATAAATCGATGTTTTCAGGTTCCTCAGGGTGGAAGCGTAATGATTATGGAGGTACTGTGCATTGCTCGTGTACCTGCTCTGCTCTGAGGGGAAGCGACGTGGTATTGACGTACAAGTATAATACATTGTATACGTTTGTCCATAAAAAGTAGTTCTCTGGGTAAATAGAGCGTCAGTATGGCCCCTGTAATCGAGTGACACTTCAGCTTGAACTTGATGATGTGCCAGTAAACCAGAAGGTGGCAGTTGCGGATAAAGGAGAGGAGGTTGTGAAGGCATGTGCGCAGAGAGAGAATCAGGTGGAGAAAGCAAACTCCAAACTGAGCAACTTAAGAGGGATATATGAATGTAGTGAATTTCCTAGTTGCGAGAAATCGTGTGGGCAGAAAGTGCAAAGCATTGAAGCCTGCTACAGAGAGTGGGAGGATTTCTGTGGTTAAAGAACACATCAAAATGGCCGCAGTAACCGAACGATGCTTCAGCTCGAACCTGAGGATGTATCGGCTTGAAAGAGTGTAAACTACACATCGACCGGAATAATCCTGAAAACATATCACTTATGCCGGCAGCGACGTCAGGAACAGCTAAGAGGGAAGAATGCGCCGTAATGGAACTACACAGTAGAACCTTAACACCTGATCCCCAGTAAACTCAATAACGGTACCGGTAATGGGCATCTGAAGTGATATATGTGAATGCAATGAACAACCTAATTTCGAGAAATCATTTGTGGAATCAAAGCCAAAGAATCGAACCTTGCTACAGACAGTTGGAAACACCACTTCGTGAAGGAAATAGTAGAATAAGTAGAAGGCGAGATCGAGCGTACTCTCTCCCCTCTGGAATTTGCGACATGGTCTTGAAAACAGGCATCCAGTGTAAATCCTACGTGCGCTCCTTTTGTCGGCGGACAGGGGCACATTGATGTTTTCAGGTACCTCAGTGTGAAGGCGTAATGATAAGGGATGTGCTGAGCATTGCTCGTGTACCAGTTGCTCTGCTCTGTGGGGATACCACGAGGTAGGAAGTACCTGATGGAAGAGGAACGTAGGAGTCTTGTGACGATGGAAACTGCTCTTGTAACTGCTGCTCAGTGTGTCCGGCTTGATAAAAGTGCCAGCGTGTAATAACGTAACAAAATGTCCTCCATCGGAATACTTCTGTAAACTTATCTCCTGAGCCGTCAGTGACGGCAGGAAGTGCTATGGGTCGCATTCTCCGAAATGGACTCCACATTTTACAGGAAACCCCCATTTTCTAGTAGAGGCAAAATTTCTACATGCAGTCATGGTATGGTCAGGACTCTGAAATAAATTATGAAAAGACTACCACCGATGGACATTTCAGCCACTAGTACGACGAATATATTCACTTTTACTGTTCGGATGAAAAGCATTATTACTAGAAGTGTCCGCCTCCGTAGCGTAACGGTTAGTGTTATTAGTTGCCGTCCTCGGAGGCCCGGCTTTGATTCCCGGTACTGCCAGGAATTTAAGAATGGCAGGAGGGCTGGTATGTGGTTGAAATGGTACATGCAGCTCACCTCCAATGGGGGTGTGCCTGAAAAGAGCTGCACCAACTCAGGATGAGGACACGAGTTTACTTACTTTTACTTACTTACTAGAAGTAAAATGCAGAGATGATAAATGGCCCTGATGGACCTAGTGAAACATTGATGGAGGCTGCGTTAACCTTCCAGAGGTAGGAGATGAAGCACGAGTTTCGGCACATTGCGCAGCACTGACAGAAAGCCTTTCAGGAGCAAATCCTAGATGAATTGCAGAATATGGTCAAGGAGCAAATCAACAACAATCTTCATACACAACGGTTGACAATAAATGATCTGTCCAGCACTAACACTTTACTAGTGAACATGAGCGTGCCAACACCTGATCCCCAAGCAAACTCTAAACTGGGTGCCTGAAGGCGGGTATATGCATGTACTGAATTTCCTAATTTCGAGAAAACCAAGACTGGCCTGAGCTTGGAAGGCACTGAACCATTCTACAGAAAGTGGGTAGCTCAGATTTGTTCACAGACTGGCATAGGAAGGAGAGGGCATTGTCGAGAGGACTCTCCCTCTCCTCAGGAACGTGGGATATTGACTAGAACGCAGGCACCAATTATCGAATCATACGTGCGCTCCTCTTTTCGGCGAACGGTACCAAATCGAATTTTTCAGTTACTTCATGGACGTGGGCGTAATGATTCGGGAGTTGCTGAGAACTGCTCCGGAACCAGTTGCTCTGCTCTGTGGGGAGCGACGCGGTAGTGAGGTGCAAGTATAATACATTGTATACGTTCGAATATAAGAAGTAGTTCTCTGGATAAATAGAGCGTCAATATGGACCCTGTAATCGAGCGACTCTTCTACTCGAACTTGAAGATGTATCAGTTTGAGATTCAGGAGGAGAAAGCATATAACGAGAGAGAGAAACTGTTGAGGTCTGAGAAATGGTGTGTGAGGAGAAAGAAGTACTTTCATACCCGATAGAGAGGGATTGGTGAGACGTAGGAGAAGAAGAAGCACTACGGTCAGAGTAATTCTTCTCCCAGTAAATTCTTATCATCTGATCTAATAGCAAACTAAACACTGAGCGTCTGAAGGGGGATATATGAATGTAGTGAATTTCCTAGTTGCGAGAAAACGTTGTGTGGACAGAAACGGCAAAGCATTGAATCCTGCTACAGAGAGTGAGAGGATTCATGTTATGACGGCCCTGGTAGAAGAAGGAGGATACATGGTCGACAGGAATCTCTCTCCTCTGGAAGTTGTCACCCGGAATTGAACAATGGCACCCAGTATCGTATCCTGCGTGCACTCCACTTCTAGGCGAACAGGGCCATATCGAAATTTTCAGGTACCTCACGGAGAATGGCGTAATGATTTTGGAGGTGCCGGGCAGTGCCCTTCCTCTGCTGTGAGCGGCACCACGAGTTAGGGATTTAGCTGTTGGAAGTGGAAAGTACGAGTGCAGGGATGCGGGAAAGTGCTCTTTTCACTGCTGCTCAGTGGGGCAGTTTGATACAAGTGCAGTTCTGAGATAGTGTAAAATAGGTTCGCAAGCAGAATATCTCTGAATATTTACCTCTTACGCCGAAGGTGACGGCAAGAACTCCTATTATGAGAAGGCGCCGAAATGGAACTCAGCATTATAGGGGAATTCTTCTTTGTACACGCAGAGATAAAATTTCTACGTGCATTTATCGGAACGCCAGGCCGCTGAGAAAGAGTTTGAGAAGACTGCAACTGTTTGCCATGTGTACTATCAATACGATGAATATGTCAACCTTTACAATTTGGATGATATGCGTTAATAGTAAGTAAATTGCAGATATTAAAGGGACCCATTTAAACGCTGTGCCTTCCTAGCTGAGGTGAGAATCCATTGCCTGCTTCTGCCCCACATGCGTGCATGGAAAATGGCCCTGATGGATCTAGTGAAACATAGATGGTGTCTGCGTTAACCTCACTGAATTAGGAGATGAAACACGATATTCCACAACTGGGGGAGCATTGATAGGAAATTTTTAAGAAGCCACTCCTAACAAAATATAGAATATGGTCAAGGAGCATGTGAAGGACAATATCATACACATCGGCAGAAAATACATGACCTGGCCAGCGTTAACTTTTTTCTAGTGAACAGGAGCGTGCGATATTGTACACGTTTTTCCATAAATAGTATTATTGTGGACAACAAAAACATCAGAATGGCCCGAAATATCGAGCGACGCTTCAGCTCCAACCTGAGGATGTGTCGGCTTGAAATAGTGTAAACTACGTCCTCGACCGGAATACTTCTGAAAACTTGTCTCTTATGCCGTTAGTGACGGCAGGAAATTCGAGAAGGAAAAGGCGCCGAAATGTAACTACACATTCTACAAGAATTCGTCACTTATCACTTAGAAGAAAAATTCTACATGTGGTAACGACGAAGTCAGCCCTCTGAAAGTGTTCGAAAAGGCTTCGACTGAAGGACATGTCACCCATTTGAGTATAAAGTAAAGGAGGGGTAGAGACCATGTGCTCACAGATAAAATAAGGTTCTGAGAGAGCATATATAGCCAGAGGATATACTGTTAAGCACTGAGAAATGGTGCTTGGGCAGCAAGATATACTCTCTCACCAAATAGAGAGGGACTGGCGGGCAATACGAGAAGAAGAAGCATAACGTTCCAATTGTAATCTATTCCTCCTAAGCCGTCAGGAACGGCATGAACTACTTAGAGGCGAAGGTGCCATCATGGAAACCCACATTCTCTTAGATTTCGTCTATTCTCATGTAGTGGCAAAATTTCTACATGTGGTAACGGCGACGTCAGATCTCGGAAAAAATTGGAAGTAGTGCTCCGATGGTCAGGTCAACCATCAACATGACAAATGTAACCACCTTTACAATGACAATCATTGGCATTTTTACTGTACGTAAAATGCAGATATGAACGTGCACATTGTAAATGCGGCGCCTTCCCAGCAGAAGCCGAAATATTGCCTGCTGCTGTCCATAAACGCACGCATGAAAAATGACCCTGATTGACCTAGTGAAACATCAATGGCGTCTGCGTTAAGCTGTCTGATATAGATGATAAAACATGAGAAATGTCAGCTGAAGGAGCACTTTCAGAAAGCCTGTAAGTTGCAACACTTAACTGAGGTTTAGAATAACATCCAATAGCATGTCAACGAAAATATTCATGTGCAACGGGGGAAAACACATATTGTGAAAGTGGTAAATGTTTTACTAGTGAACAGGAGTGTGCGATACTGTACACGTTTGTCCATGAATGGTATTTCTCTGGATAAGAACAACATCAAATTGTCCCCAGTAGTCGACCGACGATTCAGCTCGAACCCGAGGATGTGTCTACTTTAAATAGTGTAAACTAAGCACACGAAAGGAATAATTATCCCTTATGCCGTCAGTAACGGCAGAAAATGCCAGGAGGAGAAGACGCCGAAATGGAACTACACATTCAACAAAAATTCGTCAATTTTCATGTAGAGGGAAAATTTCTACATGTAGTAACGGTGATGTCAGACACCTGAAAGCGTTTGAAAACGCTGCGACTGAAGGAAATGTCTCGCATTTGAGGATAAAGTAAAGGAGGTGGGGAGACCAGGTGCTCACAGGGAAAATAAGGTTCTGATAGGGCATAATTGGACAGATAGTAGACTATTAAGCACTGAGAAATAGTGCTTGGGCAGAAAGAGATATTTGCTCACCAAATAGAGAGGGAGTAGCGGGCAGTATGAGAGCAAGAAGCATTTCGTTCCAAGTGTAATATATGCCTCCTAAGCCTTCAGTGACGCAGAAACTGCTAGGAGGCGAAGGTGCCGTCATGAAAAACCACGTTCTCTTAGATTTCGTCTATTCTCATATAGAGGCAAAAGTTCTACATGTAGTAACAGCGACTCAGACCTCGGAACAAATTGGAAGTAGTGCACCGATGGTCAGGTCAAACATCAACACGACAAATGTAACCACCTTTACAATTACAATCATTGGCATTATTACTAGACGTAAAATGCAGACATGAACGTGCACACTGCAAATGGTGCGCCTTCCCAGCTGACGCCAGAAAATTGCCAGCTGCTGTCCCCAAACGCACGCGTAAAATTTGACCATGATCAACCTAGTGAAACGTCAATGGAGGCTGCGTTTAGCTGACATATAGGGGATAAAACATGAGAAAAGGCAGCTGGAGGAGCACTGTCAGGAGGCCTGTAAGATGCAACCCTTATGTGAGGTTTCGAATGCTGTCCAGTAGCAGGCGAAAGAAAATATTCATGCGCAACGGAAGAAAATACATGTTTTGAAAGCAATAAAAGTGAACAGGAGCGTGAGATATTGTACACGATGGTCCATAAATAGTACTTATCTGGATAAAGAAAAACATCAACATTGCCCCAGTAATCTAGCGACACTTCAGCTCGAACCTGAGGTTCTGTCGGCTTGAAGTAGTGTAAACTACGCCCTTGGAATAAATAATTCTGAAAACATGTCACTAATGGCGTCAGTGACGGCAGGAACTGCTAGGAGGAGAAGGCGCCGAAGTGCAACTCCGTATTCTACGAGTATTTTTTAATTTTCACGTAGGTGAAAAATTTCTAATTATAGTAACAGTAAGTTAGACCTCTGAAAAAGATTGAAAAGCCTACCACTGAAGTACATGTGAACCATTTGAGGATAAAAAAGGAGGTGGAGATACTATATGCGCAGAAACAAAATGAGGTGGAGAGCAAATGTGGCGGAAGAGAGAAGACTGTTGTGCACTGAGGACTGTTTAGCAAGTAAAAAGAAACATTTTCTCACCGTACAGAGGGGAACGGGTCAGGCACAGGAGAACATGAAGTACTATGGTCGCAGGAACACTTTTCACAGTATAACCTTAACACCTGATCCCCAGCGAACTCAGAACTGCTATCGGCAGCCCTGAAGATGGTTTTCCGTGGTTTCCCATTTTCACACCAGGCAAATGCTGGGGCTGTACCTTAATTAAGGCCACGACTGCTTCCTTCCAACTCCTAGGCCTTTCCCATCCCATCGTCGCCATAAGACCTATCTGTGTCGGTGTGATGTAAAGCCCCTAGCAAAAAAAAAACTCAGAACTGGACATCTGAAGAGCGATATTTGAATGCAGTGAATTACCTAATTGCGAGAAATCATTTGTGGAGTCATAGCCGAAGCATCGAACCTTGTTACAGACAGTGGGAAACTCCACTTCGTGAGGGAGATAGTAGAATAAGTAGAAGGCAAGATCGAGTCTACTCTCTCTCCTCTGAGGGATTCGACGTGGACTTGAAAACCGTCACCCAGTATTTAATCCTACGTGCGCTCGTTTAGTCTCGGACAGGGCCACATCGATGTTTTCAGGTTCCCCATGGTGAAGCCGTAGTGATTAGGGTGGCGCTGGGAATTGCTCGTGTACCAGTTGCTCTGCTCTGTGAGGACACTACGTTGTAGAAAGTACCTGTTGGAACAGGAATGTGGGAGTCTTGAGATGCTGGAAAGTGCTGTTGTAACTGCTGCTGAGTGGGTCCGGCTTGATAAGAGTGCCTGCCCGAAATAATGTAACAGAATATCCTCGATCGGAATACTAATTGAAAGTTATCTCTTGAGCCGTCAGTGACGGCAGGAAGTGCTATGGGTCGAAGTCTCCGAACTGGAACTCCACATTTTACAGAAATTCCCCCATTTTGTAGTAGAGGGAAAATTTCTACATGTAGTCATGGTAAGGTCAGGACTCTGAGAAAGTATTTGAAAAGACTACCACCGATGGACATGTCAGCCATCAGTACGACGAATGTGTCCACCTTTACTATTCGGATGATGAGCATTATTACTAGAAGTAAATTGCAGACATGAACGAGGCCATTGTAAATGCCATGTCTTCCTTACTGAGGCGAGAATGCATTGCCTGCTGCTGTCCACAAACTTACGTATGAAAAATAGCCCTTTTGGATCTAGGGAAACATCAATGGAACCTGCGTTAACCTCACTGAATTAGGTTGATGGTTGGTGTTTAGCGTTTTGGCCTTTGATCATAGGGATCTTGGGTTGGATTACTGTCGGGGTGATGAGATCTAACCATCATTAGTTAATTTCCTGACACGGTTCTAGGAGAATTGCTCGTCTTCACCATCATTTCATCCCCCTCAAGACGCACAAGTCGCCTACGGGTGCCAAATCCAAAAGCCTGCGTCTGGCGAGCCGAACATGACCTCGAGCTCCCACGGCACTAAAAGAAATACGCCATTTCACTTTTTACTGTAGTAGGGGATGAAACACGAGATTCATCGACAGAAGGAGCACTGTCAGAAAAACTTTAACAAGCAAGTACCAACTGTGATGTAGGATATGGCCAAGGAGAAGGTCAACGAAAATATACATGCACAACCTAAGAAAATATATGATCTGGCCAGCACTAATTTCCTGCTAGTGAATAGGAGCGTGCCATATCGTACATGACTGTCCATAAGTAGTACGTTTCTGGATAAAGAGAACATCAAAATGCCCCAGTATTCGAGCGACGCCTCATCTCGAACCAAAGGGTGTGTGGGAACAGTAGAAGGCGGCATTTGATGATAAAGAAAAATATATTGAGAAACTATGTGCGCAAAGGGAGAAGGATGTAGATAGAGCACATAAAGGCAGAGAGAAGACTGCTGAGTGCTCAGAAATCATGAATGTGAACAAAGAGGTACTTTCCCACTAGTTTGCGAGGGAGAGGCGGGAAATATCTGAACAAGAACTTTTACGATCACAGAAACATTTCTCCCACTATAAACATACCACTTGATCCCCAGCAAACTCTAAACTGGGCCTCTGAAGTGGGATGTATGATTGTAGTGAATTCCCTTGTTGCTAGAAATCGAAGTGTGGAGAGAGATTGGAAAGCATTACACCATGCTACAGAGAGTGGAGAGCTCCATGTTGCGCCCGCACTGGTTGAGGAAGGAGAAGGCAAGGTCGACAATACTCTCTCTCCTGAGGAAGTTGTCATAAGGATTATAACACAGACACCCAGTATCGAATCCTACGTGCGCTCGTCTTGTCAGTGAACGGTGCCATTACGAGTTATCAGGTACCTCATGGAGAAGGGCGTAATGATTAGGGAGGTGATGGAAAGTGCCCTTGTGGCAGTTGCAGTGATCTGAGGGGACGCCAAGCGTACGGTGGTACTTTGTGGAAGAGGAATGTAGGAGTGTAGGGATTCTGGGAACTCTTCTTATAAATGCTGCTCAGTGGGCACAGATTGATATAAGTGCAACAATGAAATGTTGTATACTATATACTCGAAAACAACTTAACTCCTAAGCCGCCGCTTACAGGCGGAGCTGATAGGATGCGAAAGTGCCGAAATAGAAACCCACATTCCATAAAAAGTCGGCCATATTTACGTAGGGGCAATTTTCTTCATGTAGTACGGATATCGTCAGACCACTGAGAATGTTTTGAAAATGCTGTCAATCATGGACTTACCAACCATCAGTACGACAATTGTGTCCACCTTTACAGTTCCGATGATAATTATTATTACTACAAGTAAAATGCCGTCATGAACAAGAATATTGCAAAAGCTGTGCCTTCCTAGGTGAGGCAAGAAGCATAGCCTACTGCTGTCCACAAACGATCGCATGATAAATGGCGTTGATGGATCTAGTGGAACACAATGTAGGCTGCTTTTACGTCCAAGAAGTAGAAGATGAAACACGCGAATCGGCACCTGGGGGAGCACTGACAGAAAGCCTGTAAGGGGCAAATCCTAACTAAAATGTCGGATATGGTGAAGGAGCAGGTCAACGACAGATTTCATACACAACGGTAGAAAATAAATGATCTGGCCAACACTAACATTTTGCTAGTGAACATGAGGTCGCCATCATTGATCCCCATACAAACTCTAAACTGGGCGTCTGAAGAGCGATATACGAATGTAGTGAATTTCCTAATTGCAAGAAATCTAAGAGTGGACTGAGATTGGAAGGCACTGAACCTTTCTACAGAGAGTGGGTAGCTCCATGCTGTTCATGCATTGGCAGAACAAGGAGAAGGCAAGGTCAAGACGACCCTCCCTCTCGTCGGGAATGTGAGACATAGACTAATCGCAGGCACCCTGTATCGCTTCGCATGTGCTCTCCTTTTGTCGGCAATTGGACAAAATCGAAGTTTTCAGTTACGTCATGGAGAAGGGCGTAATGATTAGGGAGCTGCTGAGCACTGCTCTGATACCTGTTGATCTGCTCCGAGGGGAATTGTCGCTGTAGTCGTGTACCAGTATAATATATTGTACATGCTTGTCCATAAGAGGTAGTTCTCTCGATAAATAGAGCGTCAATATGGCCAGTGTAATCGAGCGACGCTTCAGCTCGAACTTGGGGATGTGTCTGTAAAGTAGAAGGTGTACCAGGAACTCATAGGCTCTGGCACATTATTTTTCTAAGTCTTTATTCGTTAAAGAACGACTCAGCTTTTGCGTCAGAAACAGCTGCACGAACGAAAGTTCTGGTCTCCGCTGCTTCTTGCAGGCGTGAGAGAGACAGCGAGAGAGGGAAACAGGCCGAGTGACGTCAGTGCCACATGTTCTCAACTTCCCATTTGGAAGGCTCTAGAACATTTTTCCGTAACTTTTGAACGGCTTAAAATACGAAAATGAATGGTACACCAACGTGAAACCCCTACTTTGAGTGTGCAATTATCAAAATTTGGGATTAATCCATCCATTAACTTGAAGGATGTAGCAGATAGAAATTTCTCATACGTAACCACTTGTCTGTCGCTTGACACAGTGAACCCGCTCCAGCGTGTTATATGTAGGTCTACGACTTGATAGGTGTACTCAGTTGAAATACGCAACTCAACCATGGGAGAAGTTTATGCTGCTACGTCGCGTTGCGCGAATATAAAGTGAGTTGTACAGTAAGACTTTGAATTTCGTTGTGCGAGATCTCAATAATTGGAAACTTCATCCGCGTCGTAAACGTGTGGAATATTGTAAAGTACTAGAAAATGTAGTTTCGTAGAACAAAACTTGTAATTTGAGGACATTTTATGCCTATTATAGGAAATATGAACCCTTATTAGGAGAATTCACACATAAAATCCAATTAAGCAGTGAATGCTAGAATTCTAGAGACTATTGTAGACATCGTATGAATTGAATTAACACATGAATTTCATAGACTGTGACACTCATACTCAAGGTAAAATTCCTCATGATTTGTGAATATTCTGAACTGTGCCTAGTGTCTAATTCCATGTCATACGAACTGTGTAGTTAAAGACTGTGCTTTTGACTTTGTAACTTAAGAAGTGAACTCATTTTTATGTGAACATTTCCACAGACACCTGATGTGTAGTTCAGACTGTGATAAAAGACTGTGCTATTTCGAGTCTCATATTAACTGCTACATAATAAAGTGCAAGTACGAACTATGCTTTCAAACTCGTCTAAGTGTGAAATGCAACTCATTACTATTAATTGACAGTGCTACGTCTTGCATTATCGTACTAATTGAACTTTCCCATGTGTCTATATTTCTTTCTAATAAACACCGGAAGTCTTGGCGAAGTGTCGTAACCTCACATTGCTTTAAACATCGTATCCAGCATGAGACAGGCGACATCTTTGGAGACGTGGTAACATCGAGGGATTAGACGTGGTAACTTCGAGGGATGATACGTAGTAACTTGGAGGGATAGGACGTGGTAGCATCGAGGAATTGGACATGGTTCGCTGCTGTTGGTGCTGAGTTCGACCTCAGACTGTTCGCCGTAGGAGTTCCAGTCGCCGAGCCGCGGAGCCGCACTTCGACAATTGGGAACATGCATCATTTTCAAAAATATTTTTTTTTTGAAAAGTACACCAATGAAATAGTACGTAAACGTATTACACTGTGGTATGTTGCCTTGTTTTCTACCATTAAAAAAATATTTAATAGTGCCTTTCCGCAAGGCGAGTGAAACGGCCTCTGACGTAAGCGGCGCGCTGTGACGTCACGATCCCGTATCGCATGGAGCTCTACCAGCCGTTGTGCATCAGCCGTTGCTAAAGCCGATTGTTTATTATTCATGATCGCGAATAACTTCAGAATGACAGAAGAAAGGTTCAAAACAGCACAATCAGACAATCTATCATGTGTAGATGTCATCATTCTTGAAAAATAGTGACTTTTGTGGCCGCAGAATTTCGCGGATAAAAAGCAAGTTTGTAAGTGGCATCTTTTATATACGTGCAATGTACTGTAACCCATAGTATTAGGATAACAACTGAACCTGGATAGATATCACATCACTTTCAACATTTCCTTCTAGACTGATTCCCCTATTAAAGAATAACATTACATTTTCGGGCTTTCAGCATTAGTAAAGTAAGAAATCGGATTTCAGCACTAACATAAACTTATAGGTAGCATTATAGTACTAGTCCGCTTCTGTGGTGTAGTGGTTAATGTGTGCCATTCCCGGAGGCCCGGTTTCGATTCCCGGCTCTGCCATGAAAGTTGAAAACAAATAGTACGAGGGCTGGAACGGGGTCTACTCAGCCTCGGGAGGTCAACTGAGTAGAAGGGTTTCGAATCCCACCTCAGCCATCCTCGAAGTGGTTTTTCGTATTTTCCTACTTCTCCTCCAGGCACCTAAGGCCACGGCCGTTTCCTTCCCTCTTCCTTGTCTATCCCTTCCGATCCTCCCATCCTCCAACAAGGCCCCTGTTGAGCATAACAGGTGAGGCCTCCTGGGCGAGGTAATGGCCCTCCTCACCAGCTGCATCACCATACTCAAAGTCTCACGTTCCAGGACACTGCCCTTGAAGTGGTAGAGGTGAAATCCCTCGCTGAGTCCGAGAGAAAACCAACATGAAGGATAAACTGATTAAGAAAGAAAGAAAGAAGGAAAGAAAGAAAGATCATAGTACTATAGGGCTATAATCTATCATTCCCCAAAAAATATATATTTATGGTTGGGACAACTGGCCTACCCACTTCCGGGGCCCATGAAAGAGAATTAAATATCTTTGTGGAGGGAAAAAGTTAAACATGATAAAGGTAAATATGACTTCATCTAGTTTTCACAAGTCGGGCTGAGTGGTTCAGACTGTTGAGGTGCTGGCCTTCTGACCCCAACTTGGCAGGTTCGATCCTGGTTCAGTCCGGTGGTAGTTGAAGGTGCTCAAATACGTCAGCCTCGTGTCGGTAGATTTAATGGCACGTAAAATAACTCCTGCAGGACTAAATTCCTGCACATCGGCGTCTCCGAAAATCGTAGAAGTAGCTAGCGGGGCGTGAAGCCAATAACATTAATTACATTTGGCTTTTAACATTTTAGTCGTTCAATACAGGAATGTCTTTGGGTGCTGTGACTTTAATTTTTTTTTCTGTTTGCTTTACGTCACACCGTCACATAAGGGCGACGATGGGACAGGAAAGGCCTAGGAATGGGAACAAAGCGGCCGTGGCCTTAGGTACAGCCTCAACATTTGCCTGGTGTGAAAATGGGAAACCACGGAAAACCATCTTCAGGGCTGCCGGCAGTGGGGTTCAAAACCCACTATCTCCAGGATGCGAGCTCACAGCTGCGCGCTCCTAACCGCACGGCCAACTCGCGCGGTATTTTTACCCTTCGGTTTATTGACTTGGCTTGTATAACCTAAAACTTAGGCTAAGTTGGATTATATTTTAAACACCTACATCACTATTTTCACCTGTGTGCAATTATGTTATTTATTTCATTAATATTATGATAATTATTATAATTGAGCATTGTTAACTTATAAGACTCCAACAGACAAGCATTGGTTTTGTGTAGAGTTATACATTTGTTAAATTCACGTCGTTTCCTTTCATGATGTACACGCCTATTCTTTGCTACATTATAGGGTATTTAGATATAGCCTGAATTTCTTTACCAATTAAGCTCTTCAATAAAGACATACATAACTGTCCCATGCCAAGATATATTGGTAGAATTAGAGCTGTCAAAATGGTTCATAACCCCTTTGATTTATTATCTTGACATGGATCACCCAAAACATAGGTTAGGTTTGGAGAATACTTTAATAATCAGCATTATTTAATGCACCGTTTATTACTTTCATATTCCAAGATGTAATTGAAGCATTTAAATAAAGCATCATACATTAAAATTTAAAGTTTTACCACTAGAACAGCTGACATGGGAAAGTGATTTGAAAATTCAAACAAATTCATCTTACGTTAAAATTTTCAAAAAAATAAACTGTAGACTTTTCCGATATATCACCAGCATTTCTCCAGCTCGCCAAAATCCATTTCTCCCTAGTTTTAGCGTCTTTGGAACGTTTATAAACAATTTGTTTGGGATGGTATGCGATGTGCTATTGCACATCGGAACTCTACACCATTTATAAGTTTTCTGCCTCACTGTCTGCACAGGATTCATTTTAAGTCTAAAATATACCACTCAGATTATTATCCAATGTATAGACCTCGAATTTAACCATACTAGACACCAACGTAAAGTAGAAATACGCGAAGTGTATCCTGCTTCTCACAGCACACTGCGTGTTATTTCGTCTGCTAATTCAGTCAACCTGTACGATGACGTCAGGCCAATGAGATCGCGTACTTGCGTGACGTGACATTTTCGTAGATTTTTATCATGTTTGGAGTTATTATTTGTACATTATGATCACATTTTTGAATTCTGCATGCAATTTTGTATCAGATTAGCATATTTTTAATTAAAACCCCGGATCATGCATGTTCCCTATTCCTATAGCTGAATTCAGGTGATGTAAGTGTATTTTACAATCTTTCTTGAGTGAACAATTGCACTAAAACATTAACTAACTTACTGCCAAGGCACTCAATCATTCTCAATACTCTAGTGCTACGCTTATCAAGTGAAAGTGCCTGGTCCATAAAAAAATATTTTGATCGTGTGAATTCCTGTCCTACTACTTGTTGAAATCGTAGGAAGTCATTTAACAGAACTGTAGGCCATTCTTAATTGAACTTTAGGATTTTCTCCGAAGCAAGTATAATTGGAGATCATTCTTAAATGAACTTTAGGATTTCTTCTTAAGTAAGTGTAATCTGAAGTAATTCCATAACAACTTAGTTGAACTTAGGGTTTTTTCTATAACAAGTGTAAAGTTGAAAATCATGTTTAATTTATTTAATTGGACTTTAGGACTCCTAAAGCAAGTGATTTAAAATCATTAATATTTAATTGGACTGTAGGATTTCTGAAGCAAGTGTAATTTTAAATTATGTTTAAACTACAATGATTTAGACAGACTCTAGACTTGCACAGAAGTGATTTGGAGGATTGAATTTTTCCTTTGAACTCTAAAATGTAGGCCAGTTGACAAAGTGAATTGAATGAAGGTACATGAACAAAGTTTTTACTTTATTATTTTATTTGAATCCATATGTGGAAACTTAGTTGAACTTTAGGGTGTATTTAATTCAAATTATTGAAAGCTATTATTCATTCTGGACATTTTTCGAACATCGAGTTGATGTGTCGAACAAAGGCTATGTTTCGTTCAATATTGACAACGTTTAAAATTCATAAATTTAATTTCTTTCTGAGCATGTCAATGGAAAATTTACTTTTTGAATGAATGAGAAGCAGGGTGATTTCCTTCAAATCATTAATAAAACCTTCCAAAAATTTTAATACCATCTATTATTCGCCCTGCGAAGTCTTCCTTCTCTGTACCTGCTCCAATGAGACCGTACAAAACCTGAGATCGTTTCCATGCTCTTGCCCAACAACATTTCCCTGGTACAAAGGTAGCATTTAAGGATAAAGAAAAGAAGGTTGAGAAGCCATGTGCGCAGAGAGATAATCAGGTGGAAAAAGCATATAAGGAGAGAGAGAAGACTGTTGATCCCAGGGAAATGATGTAAGAGGATGGAAAGGGAGTGGTGAGATATAGGAGAACAAGGAGCCCTGCAGTCACAGTAATCCTTCTCCCAGTAAATTTTATCACCTGATCTACCAGCAAACTCCAAACTGAGCGTCAAAGAGGTATATATGAATTTAGTGAATTTTCTAGTTGCGAGAAATCGCTGTGTGGACAGAAAGGGCAAATAATTGAATCCTGCTACAGAGAGAGGGGGATACCTGTGGACAAAGAAAACATCAAAATGACCCCAGCAATCGAGCGGCTCTTCAGCACGAACCTGACGATGTGTCGGCTTGAAAAAGTGTAAACTATGCCCTCGACCGGAATAATTCTGAAAAATTTCACTTAAGCCGTCAGTGACGACAGGAACTGCTACGAGGAGAAGGCCCAGAAATGGAACTCCACATTCTACGAAAATTCTTTAATTTTCACGTAGAAGAATAATTTTGAAATATAGTAACATTGAAATCAGAACAAAGAATAGACTTTTAATCACTGAAAAATGGTGCTTGCGCAGAAAGAGTTACCTCCTCGCCAAATAGAGAGGGAGTGGCGGGAGATAAGAGAACAAGGATCATTACGTTCAAAGTGTAATCTATGCCTCTTAAGCCGTCAGTGACGGCAGGACCTGCTAGGAGGCGAAGGTGCCGACATACAACACCATATTCTACGAGAATTCACCTTTTTCATGTAGAGGCAAAATATCAACCTGTAGTAACGGCGACGTCAGACGTCGGAAAAGTTCGGAAGTACTGCCCCCGAAGGTCGCCTCAACAATCAATTCCACGAATGTAACCACCTTTATAATTACAATCATTGGCATTATTACTAGGCGTAAAATGCAGACATGAACGTGAACATTGTAAATGCGGCGCCTTCCTAGCTGAGGCCACAATACATTGCCTGCTGCTGTCCGCATACGCGGCATGAATAATGGCCCTGGTTATTCTAGAGAAACGTCAATGGAGCCTGGGTTAGGCTGACTTATATAGGAGATAAAACGCCAGAAAAGCCAGCTGGAGGAGCACTGTCAGAAGGCCGGTAAGATGCAACACCTAAGTGAGGTTTAAAATACCGCCAAGTAGCAGGTCAACGAAAATATTCATGCGCAACGGAAGAAATTAATATTATGAAAGCAGTACATGTTTTACTATTCAACAGGAGCGTGAGATATTGTACACGTTTGTCCAAGAATAGTATTTCTGTGGATAAAGGAAACTTCGAAATGGCCCCAATAATCGAGCGAGGCTTCAGCTCGAATCCGAGGATGTGTCTACTTGAAATAGTGTAAACTACACCCTCGAAAGGAATAATTCTGGAAACGTATAACTTATGCCGTCAGTGACGGCAGGAACTGCTAGGAGGTGAAGGCAAGGAAATGGAACTACACATTCTACAAGAATTGTCAATTCTCATGTAGAAAATAATTTCTACACGTAGTAACGGGGAAGTCAGACCTCTGAACGACTTTTAAAAGGCTGCGACTGAAGGACATGTCACCCGTTTGAGGAGAAAGTAAAGGAGGTGGAGAGACCATGTGCTCACAGAGAAAATTAGGTTCCGGAAGAGCATATATGAGGAGAGAATAGACTCTTAAGAACTGAGAAATGGTGCTTGAACAGAAAGAGTTACCTTTCCACCAAATAGAGAGGGAGTGGCGGGCGATAAGGGAACAAGAATCATTACGTTCAAAGTGTAATCTATGATTCTTAAGCCGTCAGTCACGGCAGGAGCTGCTAGGAGACGAAGGTACCTAAATAGAACACCACATTCTATGAGAATTCGCCTGTTTTCATGTAGAGGCAAAATTTCTACATGTACAGTAGTAACGGCGACGTCAGACCTCGGAAAATTTGGAATTACTGCTCCATATGGTCATCTCAACCATCAATTCCACGAATGTAACAATCTGTACAATTACAATCATTGGAATTATTACTAGACGTAAAATGCAGACGTGAACGTGAAAATTGTAAATGCTGCGCCTTCCAAGTTGATGCTAGAATAAATTGCCTGCTGCTGTCAGCAAACGCACGCATGAAATATGGCCCTGATTGAACTAGTGGAACATGAATGGAGGCTGTATTAACCTCCCAGAAGTAGGAGATGAAGCACGAGTTTCGGCAATTGGGGGAGCACTAACAGAAAGCCTTTAAGGAGCAAATCCTAGCTGAAACGTAGAATATGGTGAAGGAGCAGGTCAACAACACATTTCCCACAACGGTAGAAAGTAAATGATCTGGCCAGCACTAACATTTTGCTAGTGAACATGAGCATGCCGTCACCTGATCCTCAATTAAACTCTAAACTGGGCGTCTGAAGACGGGTATACGAATGTAGTGAATTTCCCAATTGCGAGAAGTCCAAGAGTGAACTGAGATTGGAAGGCACTGAACGATTCTACAGAGAGTAGGTAGCTCAGTGTTGTTCACGCACTGGCATAAGAAGTAGAAGGCAATGTCGAGAGGACTCTCCCTCTCCTCAGGAACGTGGGACATGGACTAGAACGCAGTTACCCAGTATCGAATCCTACGTGCGCTCCTCTTGTCGGCGAACGGGTCCAAATCGTTTTCAGTTACCTCATGGAGAAGGGCGTAATGATTAGGGAGTTGCTGAGCACTGCTCCGGAACCAATTGCTCTGCTCTGAGGGGAAGCAACGTGGTAGTGAGGTACAAGTATAATACATTGTATACGTTCGTATATAAGAAGTGGTTCTCTGGATAAATAGAGCGTCAATATGGCCCCTGTAATCTAGCGACGCTTCTGCTCGAACTTGAAGATATCTCAGGTTGAGATTCATGTTGAAGAAACAACTAAGGAGAAAGAGAAAGATTTGAGCTCTGAGAAATGGTGTGTGAGGAGAAAGAAGTACTTTCATACCGGATAAAGAGGGAGTGGAGGGACATAGGAGAATAAGAAGCACTACGATCACAGTAATTCTTCTCCCAGTAAAGTCTTATCACCTGATCTCCTAGCAAACTCCTAACTGTGCGTCTAAAGAGGGATATATGCATGTAGTGAACAACCTAGTTGCGAGAAAACGTTGTGTAGACCGAACGGGCAAAGCATTGAGACCTTCTACAGAGAGTAGGAGGATTCACTTTCTGACGGCCCTGGTAGAAGAAGGAGGAAGCATGGACGACAGGTCTCACCCTCCTCTGGAAGTTGTCACACGGAATTGAACACCGGCACCCAGTATAGAAATCCTACGTGCGCTACACTTGTCGGCGAACAGGACCACATCGAATTTTCAGGTACCTCATGGAGAATGGTGTAATGATTATGGAGGTGCTGGGCACTGCCCTTCTATCAGTTCCTCTGCTGTGAGCGGCACCACGGGGTAGCGATTTACCTGGTGGAAATGGAACGTACGGGTGCAGGGATGCTGGGAAGTGCTCTTTTCACTGCTGGTCAGTGGGGCAGCTTGATACAAGTGCAGGCTTGAGATACTGTAAAAATGTCCCAAACAGAATACGTCTGGGAATTTACCTCTTTAACCGTCAGTGACGGCAAGAACTAATAGGATAAGAAGGCGCCGAAATGGAACTCAACTCTATACGGGAATTATTCTTTGTTCACGTAGAGATAAAATTTCTACGTGCATTTATCGGAAAGCCAGACAGCTGAGAAAGAGTTTGAGAAGACTGCGACTGTTTGCCATGTCTACCATCAGCACGATGAGTGTGTCAACCGTTACAATTTGGATGATATGCATTATTAGTAAGTAAGTTGCAGATATGAAAGGGACCCATTTAAACGCTGTGCCTTCCTAGCTGAGGCGAGAATCAAATGCCTGCTTCTGCTCCACATGCGCGCATGAAAATGGCCCTGATGGATCTAGTGAAACATAGATGGTGTCTGCGTTAACCGCACTGAATTAGGAGATGAAACATGAGATTCCACAACTGGGGGAGCATGGATAGAAAATTTTTAAGAAGCCACTCCTAACTGAAATATAGAATATGGGCAAGGAGCATGTGAATGACAATATCATATACAACGGCAGAAAATACATGGTCTGGCTAGCGTTAACTTCTTTTCTAGTAAACAGGAGCTTGCAATATTATACGCGATTTTTTCCATAAATAGTATTTCTGTAGACAACGAAAACATCAGAATGGCCCGAAATATCGAGCGACGCCTCAGCTCCAACCTGAGGATGTCTCGGCTTGAAATAGTGTAAACTATGTCCTCGACCGGAATACGTGTGAAAACTTTTCTCTTATGCCGTCAGTGACGGCAGGAAATTCTAGGAGGAAAAGGCGCCGAAATGGAACTACACATTCTACAAGAATTCGTCAATTTTCACGTAGAGGAAAAATTCTGCATGTAGTAACGGTGAAGTCATCTTTCTGAAAGTGTTTTAAAAGGCTTCGACTGAAGGACATGTCCCCCATTAAGGAATAAAGTAAAGGAGTTTGAGAGACCATGTGCTCACAGATAAAATAAGGTTCTGAGAGAGCATATATGGCCATAGGATAGGCTATTAAGCACTGAGAAATGGTGCTTGGGTAGCAAGAGATATTTTCTCACAAAATAGAGAGGGATTGGCGGGTAATACGAGAAGAAGAAGCATTACGTTCCAGGTGTAATCTATGCCACCTAAGCCGTCAGTGACGCCAGGGACTGCTTCGAGGCGAAGGTGCCGTCATGGTAAACCGCATTCTCTTAGATTTCGTCTCTCATGCAGAGGCAAAATTTATACATGTATTAACGGCGACGTCAGATCTCGGAAACGTTTGGAAGTAGTGCTCCGATGGTCAGGTCAACCATCAACACGACAAATGAAACCACTTTTACCATTACAATTACTGACATTATTGCTGTACGTAAAATGTAGATATGAACGTGCACATTGCAAATGCTGCCACTTCCCAGGTGATGCCAGAATATTGCCTGCTGCTGTCCACAGCCGCACGCATGAAAAATGGCCCTGATAGATTTAGTGAAACATCAATGGAGGCTGCGTTAAGCTGACTGATATAGGTGTAAAGAACGAGAAAAGTCAGCTGGAGAAGCACTATCAGGAGGCCTGTAAGATGCAACACCTAACTGAGGTTTATAATACAGTCCAGTTTCAGATGAACGAAAATATTAATGTGCAACGGAAGAAAATACATGTTTAGGAAGCAGTAGATGTTCTACTAGTGAACATGAGTGTGCGATATTGTACACGTTTGTCCATAAATGGTATTTCTCTGGATAAAGGAAATTATCAAAATTGACCCAGAAAGCGAGCGACGCTTCAGCTCGAACCTGAGGATGTGTCGGCTAGAAATAGTGTAAACTACGCTCTCGGAAGCAACAATTCTGAAAACGTATCACTAATGTCGTCAGTGACGGCAGGAACTGCTGGGAGGATAAGGATCGAAATGCAACTCCGTATTCTACGAGAATTCTTCAATTTTCACGCAGATGAAAAATTTCTAATTATGGTTGTTACGGAGTTTTCCGTGGTAGTTAGAGGTGAAAGAAGGTGCGGGGGGTGAACAGGTCTCAGGCTACGAAATTAAAGTGAATTTAAAATTTAACAAGGTTATATTTTCTTAGCAAAAACAAGAAATAACAATAATGGCAGGTACAGAGTAGCAAGACCACTAATCGAGAATGTACAATTACAGGATTTGGGGCTCCGAGAGCCAGACACACAATTCTTGAGCAATTAGCCCAACTTTACCATATACAGAATTCAACAAAGGGGCAGAAGACCCCAATCAAGCCCAGGAGCACTTGCTCCCCATTACATCATAAAGCCTCCACGAGGCGCGCAGAAACAAACTTCAAAAGAGCGATCTGCTCTCAAAGGTTAAGCCTATTAAAGGCCACACCAAACTCCACCTTCAAGTTTTCCTCTAATGACGTAAACACAGGGGTAAAGATACCCAACCTACTGAGGCCTATTAAGTGAGAAAATTTAATTACCTGGCCTCTAAAATACCAATTTGAGAGGAGGCGAACTTGCGCTCCTAATACACTTTGTTTAAAACCTACTTGGCACTAGGCCGTTAATGCAAGGGCTAATCCCATACTAAAGCGGTGGCTTTTAGAAGGAAACAATTTACATTACGTTAAGGAAGAAACGGTTGTGAAAATAAGTTCACCTCAATGCAATATGAGAGGGAACTCGAGAGGGTTAAGCACTCTCTATCCCAATATGAAGCTTAAAAGATAGAATAAATACAAAGATTCGTTACATTTTAGGGAAAGTTACATGGTGGAAAAGCTTCGGACCCGCCCCGAGAGTTAAACTGCTGAGCTAGCAAGAAAAGAAGTTATTAATCGGCCATTACCTGGTTATTGAACTGCTGCCCGAAGAAAGAGGCGCTACCCGCCCCCTGCTATGTACTTTACACACTGAAAGATGGTACTGAAGTGGCCCGGAGACCCTAAAATCAGCAGTTTATATACTCTCGCAGAAAGTTCGAGGCGTTTCAGGAAGGAAAACACCCGCCCACAAACATTTTATTGGTGCATAAAGAAAACCCCTACACAAGATGAAGAAGAAACACATTATTGGTGGAAAATTAATTAAAGAAATTCGGGATTGGCTAAATTCAAAACAAGGGGAAAGAAAGGGTTAATATTGCCAACTTAAACAATGACTGAAAGAAATTTAGCAAAGAACAAACTTTTGAAATTAAATTTTCTCCAAAAAACAGTTCTTTCACTTCGCACTAGGGTGCGCCGTTGTAGTTCTTCAGTAGTGTCCTCTAGAAGAGAATGTTCACACTTCTTACTACAAGCAAAACAAAAATACGTCGAAAACAACACAGTTCAGAAACTTCAAAATCTCCAAGTAGTGACATCTTCAGGATAACTTGAAAATTAACACATAAGACAAAGTTCAGACTTCTTCCAGCAGGGGAGTTTCAACTGGCGCAAGGTTTGAATTAGCGGCGTGGAGGTGTACCGCCCGGTACAATGGTAACAAGAAGTGAGACCTCTGTAGAAGATTGAAAAGCCTACCACTGAAGTACATATGAACCTTTTGAAGATAAAAATTGAGGTGGAGAAACCATGTGCGCAGAAAGAGAATGATGTGGAGAGCGAATGTGGCGGAAGAGAGAAGAATGTTTTGCACTGAAAAATGTTGTGCAAGTAAAAAGAGACATTTTCTCATCGTATAGAGAGGGACGGATCAGACACAGGAGAATATGAAGTACTACGGTCGCAGGAACTCTTCTCACAGTATAACCTTAACACCTGATCCCCAGCGAAATCAAATCTCGGCAACTGAAGAGGGATATATGAATGCAGTGAATTACCTAATTGCGAGAATATATTTATGGACTCAAAGCCAAGACATCGAACCTTGTTACAGACAGTGGGAAACTCCACTTCGTGATGGAGATAGTAGAATAAGTAGAAGACGAGTTCGAAAGTGCACTCTCTCCTCTGGAAGTTGCGTTATGGACTTGAAAACCGGCAACCAGTATTGAATCATGCATGCACTCATTTTGTCGGTGGACAGGGCCACATCGATGTTTTCAAGTACCTCAGGGTGAAGGCTTAATGATAAGGGAGGTGCTGGGCACTGCTCGTGCACCAGTTGCTTTGCTCTGTGAGGACACCACAAGAAAGTACCTGTTGGAAAAGGAAAGTAGGAGTCTTGAGACGCTGGAAACTGCTCTTGTAACTGCTCCTCAGTGGGTCCGGCTTGATAAAAGTGCCAGCCTGAAAGAATGTAACAGAATGTCTTCGAGTGGAATATTTCTGTAAACTTATCTCTTGAGCCACCGAGACGACAGGAAGTGCTATGGGTCGAAGTCTCCGAAATGGAACTCGACATTTTACAGGAATTCCCCCATTTTGTAGTATAGGCAAAATTTTTACATGTAGTCATGTTAAGGTCAGGACTCTGAAAAACTATATGAAAAGACTACCACCGATGGACCTGTCAGCCATCATTACGATGAATGTGTCCACCTTTACTATTCGGATAATGAGCATTATTACTAGAAGTAAATTGCAGACATGAACGAGGCCATTGTAATTGCTGTGACTTCCTTACTGAGGCGAGAATCCAATTCCTGCTGCTGTCCACAAAATCACGTATGAAAAATAGCCCTTTTGAATCTACTGAAACATCAATGGAGCCTGCATTAACCTCACAGCGCTATGGTGTTTGATCACAGGGGTCCCGGGTTATATTCCTGGAGGGGTGATGAGATTTAACCAACATTATTTTATTTCCTGACACGGTTCTGGGTGAATTGTTCGTCTACACTTCACCATCATTTCACCCCCCTCACGACGCATAAGTCGCCTACGGGAGTCAAATCCTATGACCTGCATCTGTCGAGCCGAACATGTCCTGGGACACTCCCGGCACTAAAAGAAATACGCCATTTTATTTTTTACTGAAGTAGGAAATGAAACACGAGATTCATCAACAGAAGGAGCACTGTCAGAAAAACTTTAAGAAGCAACTGCCAACTGTAATGTAGTATATGGCAAGGTGCAAATTAACGAAAATATTTGTACCGGGCGGTACACCTCTACGCGACGCAAGTTCAAATCTTGCACCAATTGAAACTCCTCTACAGGAGAAGCTCGGAACTTTAAAACCTGAACTAACTCTACTGTTTATCAGAAGATGTCAATGTGTGTTTTTTGATAGGCTTTTGTTTTTTATTAATTTAGAAGTATGGACAGACTCTAACAGAGGTCTCTACCAAAAACTATGGTAATACACTCTGGTGCAATGGAATGAACTATCTTGAAGAAATTTTGTATTCATAAGTTTTGTTTTTACTAAATTTTGTTCCGTGGTTTGTGGATTGGCATTATTAACCCTTTATTTCCGCCTGTTTTGAATTTAACCAATCAGTAATTTCTGTAATTAATTTTCCTCCAATCATAGCTTTCTTCTTCAAATTTCCATGTGTAATTCATAGTCTACTAATAAAAATTGAGGGGGTGTGTCTACTCATTCTTGAAAGGTCTCGAATTTTCCACGAGGGTATAAAAACTGCGGATTTTCTTGTCTCCGGGCCACTCGTATAACATCTTACTCAGTGTGTGAATATGTAGCAGGGGGCGGGAAGCGCCTCGTTCCTCAGACAGCAGTTCTTCAACAAGGTAATGTCCTTTTAACATCTTTATTTCTTGCTAGCTCAGCAGTCTAACTCTCGGGGAGGGTTCGAAGCCTTCAATATGTAACCCATCTCTTTAAAATGTAAATTCCGTTTCAGTCTATGTAAAAACTACAGATCTCTTTTACTGTAAAGCGGGGATAGAGAGTGCTTTACCCTCTCGAGCTCCCCTTCATTTTGAAATCGAGGTGACTGCGTTTTCATAACCGTTTCTTCTCTTCCTTAACGTATTAAAGTTTTCTCATACGAGTCACCTCCCTAGCTTGGAATTAGCCCCTGTGTATCGGCCTAGAGCCACTTAGGTTTTAAAATGTAGATTTAGGAGTGCTAATTCACGCCTCCATCCTTTTGTTTTGGGCCATTTATATTAACCTAGTTTTTGCACACTAAGGCCCAGTAGATTGGGTACGAGATACCCCTGTTTCCTAATTATGCCTTGCTGGCAGGTTGTGTAAAAGTCTGTTATTGCCTTTATAGGCTTGAAAGATCGAGAGCGGGTCAGCTCTTTATGGTGTTGTGGTAAAGGTGTCTCTGGGAGGCTTGAGGTTAAATGTTGTGAGCAAGTGCTCCATGCAATTAGGGGTTTTCTGCCCTTTGGTAATTTGTGGTTGTGAGCTGTGAGCTCAGAAATTATACTTGGGGCTCGAAGCCCAAATCTTGTAACGAACTGTAATTTGTAATTTCTTAATTTGTTGATCTGGTACTTGGTACCTATTATACTCTGTTATTTGTTGATTTTGAAAAGAAAATATAACCTTTGTTAAAGTTTTAAATTAACTTTAATTTTGTAGTTGAGACCTATTCCAGCCCGCACCTCCTTTCACCTCCACCTACCACGGATATCTCCGTAACAATATTCATTCACAACCTAAGAGAATATATGATTTGGCAAGCACTAATTTCCTTCTAGTGAAGAGGAGCTTGCCATATTGTACATGATTGTTCGTAAGTAGTATGTCTCTGGAAAAAGAGAACATCAAAATGCCCCAGTATTCCAGCGACGCTTCATCACGAACCAGAGGATGTGTGGGAACAGTAGAAGGAGGCATTTGGTGGTAAAGTATATTGAGAAACTATGTGCGCAGAGAGAGAAAGAAGTTGATAGAGCACATAATATCACAGAGAGGACTGCTGAGCGCTCAGAAACCAGGAATGACGACAAAGAGGTACTTTCCCACTAGATAGCGAGGGAGAGGCGGGAAATAGTAGAACAAGAACTTCTATGGTAGCAGAAACACTTCTCCCAGTATAATGATATCACGTGATCCCCAGCAAAGTCTAAACTGGGCGTCTGAAGAGGCATATATGATTGTAGTGAATTTCCTTATTGCTAAAAATCGAAGTGTGGAGAGAGATTGGAGAGCATTGCACCATGCTACAGAGAGTGGGCAGCTTCACGTAGCGCACGCACTGGTTGTAGAAGGAGAATGCAAGATCGACAGTTTTCTCTCTTCTGAGGAAATTGTGATAAGGACTAGAACACAGGCACCCAGTATCGAATCCTACGTGCGCTCGTCTTGTCAGTGAACGGTGCCATATCTTAGTTTTCAGGTACCTCATCGGGAAGGGCTTAATGATTAGAGAGGTGCTGGGTAGTGACCTCGTAGCAGTTGCACTGATCTGAGGGGCCGCCACGCGTAGGGTGGGACCTTGTGGAAGAGGAATGTAGGAGTGGTGGGGTTCAGGGAACTGTTCTTATAACTGCTGCTCAGTGGGGACTGATTCATATAAGTGCTACAATGATATTTTGTACACTATATACTAGTCAACAACTTATCTCTTAAGCCGCCACTTACAGCCGGAACTGGTAGAATGCGAAAGTGACGAAATGGAACCCCACATTTCACGAAAACTCGGTCATATTCACGTAGGGGCAAATTATTTCATGCAATACCGGTGTTGTCAGACCACTGAGAATGTTTGAAGATGCTGTCACTCATGGACTTGCCAAACATCAGTACGAAAATTGTGCCCACCTTTACAGTTCCGATGATGAGCATCATTTCTACAGGTAAAATGCCGTCATGAAGGAGAATATTGCAAAAGCTGTGCCTTCCTATGTGAGGCAGGAAGCCCTAGCCTAATGCTGTCCACAAACGCACGCACGATAAATGGCCCTGATGGATCTAGTGGAACATCAATTGAGGCTGTGTTTTCCTCTAAGAAGTAGGAGATGAAGCACGAGAATCGGCACCACAAGCTTTTAAGGAGAAAATCCTAACTGAAATGTAGGATATGGTAAAGGAGCAGGTCAACGACAAAGTTCATAGACAACGGTAGAAATTAATGATCTGGCCAGCACTAACATTTTGGTAGTGAACATGAGGTTGCCATAATTGATCCCCATACAAACTCTAAACTGGGCGTCTGAAGAGCGATATACGAATGTAGTAAATTTCCTAATTTCAAGAAATCCAAGAGTGGACTGAGATTGGAAGGCACTGAACCATTCTACAGAGAGTGGGTAGCTCCATGTTGTTCACGTACTGGCAGAAGAAGGAGAAGGCAAGTTCGAGAAGACTTTCCCTCTCGTCGGGAAGGTGGGACATGGGCTAGATCGCAGGCACCCTGTATCAAATCGTACGTGCGCTCCTTTTGTCGGCGAAAGGGGCCAAAGCAAAGTTTTCAGTTACGTCATGGAGATAGGCTTAATGATTAGGGAGCTGCTGAACACTGCTCTGCTACCTGTTGCTCTGCTTTGAGGGGAAGCGACGCGGTAATTAGGTACCAGTATAATATATTGTCCACGTTTGTCCATAAGAAGTTTTTCTCAGGATAAATATAGCGTCAATATGGCCCCTGTAATCCAGCGACCCTTCAGCTCGCACTTGAGGGTATGTCTGTAAGGTGGAAGGTAGCATCTGAGGATAAAGAAGAGGAAGTTGAGAAGACATGTGCGCAGAGAGAGTATCATGTGGAGACAGCCTATAAGGAAAGAGAGAGAAGACTGTTGATCCCTGAGAAATATTGTGTGAGGAGAGAGAAGTACTTTCATACCGGATAGAGAGGGTGTGGTGAGACGTAGGAGAACAAGAAGCACTACGGTCACAGTAATTCTTCTCCCAGTAAAACCTTATCAGCTGATATCCCAGCTTACTCCAAACTGAGCGTCGAAGAGGTATGTATTAATGTAGTGAATTTCCTAGTTGAGAGAAATCGTTGTGTGGATAGAAAGAGAAAAGCATTGAAGCCTGCTACAGAGAGTGGGGTATTTCTGTGGGTAAAGAAAACATCAAAATGGCGCCAGTAATCGAGCGACGCTTCAGCTCTAACCTGACGGTGTGTCTGTTTGAAATAGTGTGAACTACAACCTCGAAGGGAATAATTCAGAAAACGTATAAGCTATGCCGTCAGTGACGGCAGGAACTGCTAGGAGGAGAAGGCGCCGAAACGCAATTCCACATTCTACGAGAATTCTTCAATTTGTACGTAGTTAAATTTTTTAAAAATAAAGTAACGGCAAATTCTGACCTCTGAAAATGTTTGAAAAACGTAAAACATAAGTACATGTAAACCATTTGAGGATATAATAAAGGAGGTGGAAAAACCATGTGCGCAGAATGAGAATGAGGTGAAGAGCGAATGTGAGGGTAGAGAGGAGAGTGTTGGGCACTGAGAAATGTTGCACAAGTAAGAAGTCATTTTGTCACCATATAGAGAGGGACTGGTCAGACACAGGAGAACATGAAGTACTACGGTCACGGGACTCCTCTCAGAGTATAACCTTAAAACCTGATCCCCAGCTAACTCAGAACTGGGCATCTGGAGACGGATATATGAATGCAGTGAATTACCTAATTGCGAGAATTCATTTGTGGACTCGAAGCCTAAATTGAACCTTTGTATAGACAGTGAGAATTCCACGTCTTGGAGGCCATAGTACAATAAGTAGAAGGCGAAATTGAGTGTACTCTCCCTGCTCTGGAATTTGCGACATGGACTTGAAAACCGGCACGCAGCATCGAATCGTACGTGCGCTCCTTGTATTGGCGGACATGCCCATATCGAAGTTTTCAGGTACCTCAGGGTGAAGGCGGAATAATTGGGGATGTGCTGGACATTGCTCGTGTACCAGTTGCTCTGCTCTGAAGGGACATCACGAAGTAGGAAGTACCTGTTGAGGGCGGAAAGTAGGAGTCTTGAGACTCTGGAAACATCTCTTGTAATTGCTGCTCAGTGGGTCCGGCTTGATAAACGTGCCAGCCTGAAATAATGTAACAGAATGTCCTCGATCGGAATTATTTTGGAAACTGATCTCTTGAGCCGTCAGTTACGGCAGGAAGTGCTATGGTGCGAAGCCTCCGAAATGGAACTCCACATTTTACAAGAATTCCACCATTTTCTGGTAGAGTCAAAATTTCTACATGCAGTCATGATGAGGTCAGAACACCGAGAAAGGATATGAAGCGACTACCACCGATGGACATGTCAGCCATCAGTACGAAGAATGTGTCCACCTTCATTTTTCGGATGATAAGCATTATTACTAGAAGTAAATTGCAGACAAGAACGAGGCCATTGTAATTACTGTGCCTTCCTTGCTGAGTGGAGAATCCATTGCCTACTGCTGTCCCAAAACGTACGTATGAAAAACAGCTCTGATGGATCTAGTGAAACGTCAATGGAATCTGTGTTAACCTCACTGAAGTAAGATTCCGGCACCATGGTTAAATGTTTAGCGTTTTGGCCTTGTTCACTGGAGTTTTCGGTTAGATTCCTGGAGGGGTGATGAGATTTAACCATCATTATTTAATTTCACTGACACTGTTCTGGGTGAATTGTGCGTCTTTAACATCATTTCATCCCCCTCATGACGCACGGGTCGCTTACGGGCGTCAAATTCAAAGACCTTCATCTGGCGAGCCGATCATGTCCTTGGACATTTCCAGCAGTAAAAGAAATACGCCATTTCCTTTTTTCTGAAGTATGAATTGAAACACGAGATTCGGTAACAGATGGAGTAGTGCCAGAAAAATTTTAAGAAGCAACTGCCAACTGTGATGTAGAATATGGCCTACGGGCAGGTCAACGAAAATATTTATGCACAACCTTAAAAAATACATGAACTGGCCAGCACTAATTTCCTACTAGTGAAGAGGAGCCTGCTGTATATGCGTGATATGCTTTCAAGCACTGCAGAGAGGATTGGAATTTCATGCAGGCTTTTCGCAAGCAATCTAGTTACTGCCGGCTAACATTCTAATATTTCAACCAACGGGATTCGAACCGACTAACCTCGGTGTCAAACCGTTAACGTCGCCATCCGATGGATGAATCGCCATCAACAGCGTGATACTTTCAAACACATTCCCTGCGGGACTCGAACCGGCTAACCTCGGTGTCAGCGCCTTAACATAGCTACCAAGCGGAGCTCTAAGTAATGTCATAACGAAAGCAATAACAATGTTGGTGTACTTATGATTATACAATGTCCTCTTTCTTACAAGTTGAGTCGCAGCATTGCTTCTAGACTCTTCACTTTCATCCGACCTCACCTTTAGTCAGCTCTTGTTCCTTTCAAACACATTCCCTGTAGGTAAGTGCGGTAGAATAACACCCACGGTGTCCCCTGTCTATTGTAAGAGGGGGTTTACCTCAGGGGACTACGAGAGTGTAAGTTAGCCCCTGAGCTGTGTCCTAGCTAGACTCCTCACTTTCATCGGTAAGGGCGGTAGAATAACACGAGGGAATAAGCTGACGACCACGAGGCCCTGAGCTAGTTTTTTACTCGGTGCTTTAGAGTAAGAGACATTAACAGACGTATTGTGCGCTGAGGTTTTAGCGAGAATCAAATATAGCCTTCTTGACAACACAATAATCTGTTTTACGGCCAGATGCCCTTCCTAACGCCTAAGGTATATCAAGTAACAGGACATTAAGTCACCGGGATTTTGAATCGCAGTATCCATCGTGTGTGTGTCCTACTCGCGTACGGGTGAACAACGTGATGTGTATTTTTTCTGTGTCGACATGTCACTTCCGTTCACGTTTTCGCAAGCAGTAGCAAAAACTCACAATACTGTTCACATTTGCCTTTATAACTTCGAGCAGACTACATGCAAAAATTATGATTTAATCTTTTTCCTCCTCCTTTTAAACATGTAAGTATCTTAGATAATTCGTATATCTGTGTGTGTGTAGAGTAAATTAAACATTGTGTGTAAGTGGTATCTCGCAACATTCTTGAGAAACAATGTGACGTGTATGCGTATATCAGTGTTCTGGTCGATAACCCGTGTTCTGATGTATTTGCAATCACTGAGCGTGTAAGATGTGCGGTATGTGTTTTCCGTAATTTTTGATTTTCGCATTAGGCAAATCATTGAAGTTGTACTTATGGTGTATACATATTTTGTAAATGAGAGTTTACTGGGCGAGTTAGCTGCGCAGTATGTGTTTCCGTTGTTTTTTGATTTTCGCACTAGGCAAATCAATGAAGTTATACTTTTGGTGTATACATATTTTGTAAATGATCCTTTACTGATCGAGTTTGCTACGCAGTATGTGTTTCCGTTGTTTTTGATTTTCGCACTAGGCAAATCATTGACGTTGTACTTTTGTTGTATTCATAATTTGTAAATTATCGTTTACCGAGCGAGTTAGCTACGCAGTATGTGTTTCAGCAGTTTCGATTTTTACACTAGGCAAATCATTGAAGTTGTACGTAAGCTATATTTATATTTTGTAAATGATCGTTTACTGAGCGAGATAGCTACGCAGTATGTGCACTGCCTTATGCATAAGATCGCGTTGTTATAGTAATATATGTTCGATAGAGATATAAAGCTATGCCTTAACAGAGCGGGAAGATGAGGCGGCGGCGGAAGAGGATGTTACAACAGCGTATGTATAGCCGCTATCTTGCGCAAGATGTTCAGAATACTGGTGTTGTTAGCATTGCAGTAGGCGATATGTTTTTCTGTTCGAATCCGTCTTCTTAGAACAAATGTATACCCTGCTAACGAGTAAACATGTTTTCAACACATGTTGTAAGTAACGACGCCGAGTATAGTGTTCCATTCTAGTCTTGTTTTAATCACTTATTTAGTGATCTGAACACATCAATCAATGTTCTGACAAACATGTTGAAGTTAACGACATCGAGTACAGTGTTCGATTCTGGTCTTGTTATGTTTCAATCACTTCTTTTGTGATCTGATCTTCTTAGAACAAAGGTATCCCCTGCTAACTAGTAAACATGTTCTGAACAGTGATCTGAACACATGTTGTAAGTAACGACATCGAGTATAGTGTTCGATTCTAGTCTTGTTATATTTTAATCACTTATTTAGTGATCATAACACAACAATCAATGTTCTGAACACATGTTGTAGTTAGCGTCATCGAGTACAGTGTTCGATTCTAGTCTTGTTATGTTTCAATCACTTCTTTAGTGATCTGAGCATGTGTTGTAGGTAAGGACATATCGTGTCGTTATGGGAATGCATGTATAAACATGTTCGATAGAGACATAAAGCTACGCCTTGACAGAGGAAGTGGAGGAGGAGGTAAAAATAGCCTCTGTATAGCCACCATCTTGTGTAGTAGCCTCTAAGCTAGCTTTCTTCATAACAGGAGCCGCCAACTTGCGCGATCGCCCATGACCGGCATCTCCAACAAGCATCTTGTTTTAAAAACTAAGATAATAGTACGTTGAGAAGGGCAACTCGGTAAGTATGTTGAGAAGGGCAGCTTGCTTGCTTGCTTGTGCTGTTAAATCCTGCGCTATAAAGTTTACTTCCGTCAAGATAACAGTAAGCCAAGTGCATGTAGTTAAAGAAGGCAGCTGATAGCTCTCAAAAACCACGCAGAATCTTTCAAATTGCCCGCTACCACATGCCTAAGCTTGCAGGCATGTGGATTTAGCCCCTGCCCACACTAAAGTTTGCGATCGTCTGTTGTTTAAAGATGGTCGCTGACAGTTGTCAAAATAGCACGTGGAAATTCAAATTGCCTGCCACCACATGTCAAAGGTGGTAGCCGTGAAGTTTAGTGCCCTCAAGATGGCAGAACGATGCTCTGTTGATTAAAGAAGGCAGCTTGACAGCTGTCAAAAAGGCACGTGGAATTTTTCAAATTGCCTGCCACTACATTCCTAAGGTGGCACCCATGAGGATTTAGCCCCGTCATGATGGCAGCATGATGCACTGTTGATTATAGATGGCGGTTGTCAGCTGTCAAAAAAGCACGCGGAATTCCAAATTGCCCGCCACCACGTGCCTAACGTGGTAGCTGTGAGGTTTAGTGCCGTAAAGATGGCAGCACGATGCTCTGTTGATTAAAGATGGCCGCTGACAGCTGTCAAAAAGCAAGTGGAATTAAAATTGCCCTCCACCACATGCCTAAGGATGTTGTTTAGTGCCGTAATGATGGCAGTGCGATGCTCTGTTGTTTAAAGATGGCAGCTGTCAGCTGTGAAAAAAAGCACGTGGAATTTCAAATTGCCCGCCGCCACGTGCCTAAGGTGGCAGCCGTGAGGTCTAGTGCCGTGAAGATGGCAGCACGATGCTCTGTTGATTAAAGATAGCCGCTGACAGATGTCAAAAAAGCACGCGGAATTTCAAATTGCTCTCCACCACATGGCTAAGGATGAGGTTTAGTGGAGTAAAGATGACAGCACTGACGTTAGCGATGCGTTGTTGTTAAAAGATGGTGGATGACAGCTGTCAAAAAAAGCACATGGAATTTCAAACTGCCCTCCACAACATGCCTAAGGGCGAGGTTTAGTGCCGTAAAGATGGCAGCACTGACATTAGCGAAGCGTTGTTGCTTAAAGATAGTGGATGACAGCTGCCAAAAAAGCACGTGGCCGTCAGCTTGACAGGTGTCAAAAAGGCACGAGGCTTTGTTTACAAACAAGAACTCGTGGTCATGACCTTGTCAGAGGTCAATGCGGTGGAGGCATCTGCGGAGGGCCTGTGGAGGCGGCGGCCGCCGAACTCCTGAAAAGTATCTACAAACAGGAGCGTGCGATATTGTACACGTTTGTCCATAAATATTATTACTGTGAACAACAAAAACTTCAAAATGGCCCCAAAAATCGAGCGACGCTTTAGCCCCTACCTGAGGATGTGACGGCTTGAAATAGTGTAAACTATGTCCTCGACCGGAATATGTCTGAACTTATCTCCTATGGCATCAGTGACGGCAGGAAATTCTAGGAGAGGAAGGCGCCGAAATGTAACTACACACTCTACAAGAATTCGTCAATTTTCACGCAGAGGAAAAATTCTACATGTAGTAACGGCGAAGTCAGCATTCTGAAAGTGTTTGAAAAGGCTTCGACTGAACGACATGTCACCCATTTGAGGATAAGGTACAGGAGGTGGAGAGACCATGTGCTCACAAATAAAATAAGGTTCTGATAGATAATATATGGACAGAATATAGACTGTTAAGCACTGAACAATGCCCTTCCTAACGCCAAAGGTTTAAGGACGTCAAGTTACCGTTATTTGAATCGCAGTATCCATCATTTTATTTCAAACTAAATGTAAGTGTCTCACTTGTGCATGCAGGAACAAGATAATGTATATTTTTTGCTGAGATAACATGTCACTTCCGTTCACGTTTTCGCAACAGTAGCAGAAACTCACAGTACTGCTCCCATTTGGTCTTATAACTAGGAAGAGACAACATGTATACAAAACATTTATGATTTATTCTTTTTCCTCCTCCCTTTTTTACATGTATCTTAGATGTAGTATCTCGCAACATTCTTGTCCGTGTGTTCCGTTTATTGAGGGAAATAGTGTTCTGAACACATCAATCAATGTTCTGATCACATGTTGAAGCCAACGACATAGAGCACAGTGCTCAATTCTAGTCTTGTTATGTTTCAATCACTTCTTTTGTGATCTGCAAGTCTAAACATGGACGATAACCCGTGTTGTGATGTATTTGCAATTACTGAGCGTGTTAGCTGTGCGAGTTGGCTACGCAGTATGGTTTTTCTAGTTTTTGATTTTCGCACTGGGCAAATCATTGAAGTTGTACTTTTGCTGTATACATGTTATCGTTTACTGTGCGAGTTAGTTACGCGATATGTGCACATTGTGTTTCCGTAGTTTTTGATTTTCACACTAGGCAAATCATTGAAGTTGTACTTTAGCTGTATACATATTACTGTTTACTAAGCGAGTTGGCTACGCGATATGTGCTCAGTGTGTTTCCGTAATTTTTGATTTTCACTCTAGGCAAATCGTTGAAGTTGTACTTATGCTGTATACATATTATCGTTTACTGAGCGAGTTGGCTACGCGATACGTGCACTACCTTATGCATAAGATCGCGTTGTATGTTCGATAGAGACATAAAGTTATGCCTTGACAGAGCAGATAGAGAAGAAGGTTATAACAGCCGCTATCTTGCGCAAGCTGTTCAGGATTCTAGTCTTATTTATTTCTCTTAGAACAAAAGTATCCCCTGACATGTTCTAAAACATGTTGTATCGTGTTCTATTCTAGTCTTGTTATGTCTTACCCACTTATTTAGTGTTCTGAACACATCAATCAATGTTCTGATCACATGTTGAAGTCAACGACATCGAGTACAGTGTTCGATTCTAGTCTTGTTATGTTTCAAATACTTCTTTTGTGATCTGCAAGTCTAAACATGCACAATGATGTTATCGCTGCAACACGTGTACACTATTGCCTTCGCGAAGCATGTTCGATAGAGCTATGCCTTGACAGAGGAGGAGGAGGAGGAGGATGAGGAAGAGTAGGAGGAGGAGGCCATAACAGCCGCCGCTATCTTGTGTAGTAGCCTCTATGAGCTATCTTGTGTAATTAGCATCGGGAAGGGCATCTTGTCGTAAACTAAGGATAGCCCCCTTCAAGATGGTAGATGAGAGGTTAGGTTCGCGAATGCACTAAAGTTTTACTGTTTAATGATGATAGCTGATGGAATTTTTCAAATTGCCCGCTACAACGTGTTTAAGGTAGTAGCACGGTGCTCTGTTGATTAAATATGGCTGCTGTCAGCTTGTCAGCTGTCAAAAAGCACGTAGGCTTGTTTCCAAACAAGAGCACGGGGAATTTTTCAAATTGCCCGCCACCACATTTCAAAGGTAATAGCTAAAGATGGCAGCATGATGCTTTGTTGATTAAAGATGGCGGCTGTCAATAAAGCACGTGGAAATTACCTGCCATTACATTTCAAAGGCAGTAGCAAAAGATGGCAGCAGGATGCTTTGTTGATTAAAGATGGCCGTTGCTCAGAAAGCACGTGGAAATTGCATGCTACCACATTTCAAACGTAGTAGCTAAAGATAGCAGCACGGTGCTCTGTTGATTAAAGATGGCAGCTTGCGAAAGAAAGCACGTAGAAATTGCCGCCACCACATTTCAAAGGTAATAAAGTAGAGATAGCAGCACGATGCTTTGTTGTTTAAAGATGGCGGCTGTCAAAAAGCACGTGGCTTTAAAAAGCACGTGAAATTTCGAATTTCCCTCCACCGATTGCATAAGGATAAGGTTTAGTGCCGTGTAGATGGCAGCACGATACTCTGTTGATTACAGATGGTGGCTGTCAAAATGCACTTAGAAATTGCCGCCACCACATTTCAAAGGTAGTGCCGTAAAGAGGGCAGCACTAAGATTAGCGATGAAAGATGGCGGATGACAACTGTCGAAAAGCACGTGGATTTTAAATTACCCACCAGCAGGTTGAAGTTTAGTACCGTAAAGAGGGCAGCACTGAGGTTAGCGATGAAAGATGGCGGATGACAGCTGTCAAAAACACGTGGCTGTCAAAAAAGCACGTGGTTTTGTTTACAAGCAAGAGCAATTGGCTTGCGGTTGAGGCCTCTGCGCAGGGACCTGCGGTGGCGGTGGCGGTGGAGGCCTCTCCCGAGAGCCGGAGGTGGAGGAGGCGGTGGATCCCTCTGCGAAGGGCCCGTGGAGGTGCAGGCCGCAGAATCCCTGACTTATACTACTTCAGGTCAACCATCAACACGACAAATGTAACCACAATTACAATCAGTGGCATTATTACTAGGCGTAAAATGCAGACATGAACGTGCACTTTATAAATGCTGCGCCTTCCCAATGACGTCAAATTATTGCCTGCTGCTGTCCACAAACGCACGCATGAAAAATGGCCCAGATTGCCTAGTGAAACATAAATGGAGGCTGCGATAATCTGACTGATATAGGTGATAAAACAAGAGAAAAGCCAGCTGAAGGAGCACTGTCAGAAGGCCTGTAAGTTGCAACACCTAACTGAGATGCAGAATACCGTCAACTAGCAGGTCAACGAAAATATTCATGTGCAACGGAAGGAAATACATGTTACGAAATCAGTAAATATTTTGCTAGTGAACAGGAGTGTGCGATATTGTGCACGTTTGTCCATAAATAGTATTTATCTGGATAAAGAAAACATCAAAATGGCCCCAGTAATCGAGCGACACTTCAGCTCGAACCTGAGGAAGTGTTTACTTGATATAGTGTAAAGTATGGCCTCGAAAGGAATATTTCTGAAAAATTATCTCTTATGCCGTCAGTAACGGCAGGAACTGCTAAGAGGAGAAGGCGCCAAAAAAGGAACTACACATTCAACCAGAATTCGTTAATTTTCATATAGAGAAACAATTTACATGTAGTAACGGCGAAGTCAGTCCTCTGAAAGTGTTTGAAAAGGCTGCTACTTAAAGGACATATTTCGCATTTGAGGATAGTGTAAAGGAGGTGGAGAGACCAAGTGTTCACAGAGAAAATAAGGTTCTGAGAGAGCATGTTTGGGCAAGAAGTAGACTATTAAGCACTGAGAAATGGTGCTTGGGCAGACAGAGGTATCTTCTCACCAAATAGATAGGGAGTAGCGGGCAATACGAGAACAAGACGCTTTACGTCCCAAGTGTAATCTGTGCCTCTTAAGCCGTCAGTGACGGCAGGAACTGATGGGAAGCGAAGGTACCGACATGAACTACCACATTCTATGAGAATTCGTCTATTTTCATATAGAGACAAAACTTCTACATGTAGCAGCGTCGAAGTCAGACCTCGGAGAAATTTGGAAGTACTGCCCCCGATGGTCTGGTCAATCATGGACACGACGAATGTAACCAACTCTAAAATTACAATCATCTGCATTATTACTAAAAAAGCAGACATGAACGAGTACATTGTAAATGCTGCGCCTTCCTTGATGAGGCCACAATATGACTGCTGCTGTCCCCAAACGCACGCATTAAAAAGATGGCCCTGATTGATCTAGTAAAACATCAATGGAGGCTTCGTTAAGCTCACTGATATAGGTGATAAAACACGAGAAGATCCAGCTGAATGAGCACTGTCAGAATAACTGTAACATGCAACTCTTAACTGAGGTTTACAACATCATCCAGTAGCAGGTCAAAGAAAATATTCGTGTGCAACGGAAGAAAATACATGTTTTGGAAACAGTAAATGTTTTGCTAGTGAACAGGAGCGTGCGATATTGTACACTTTTTCCCCTAAGTAGTATATCCTTGGATAAAGGAAAACTTCAAAATGGCCCTAGTAATCGAGCAACGCTTCAGCTCGAACGTGAAGATGCGTCGGCTAGAATAGTGTAAATTACGCCCTCGGAAGGAATAAAATTCTGAAAACTTATCACTTATGGCGTCAGTGACGCCAGGAACTGTTAGGAGAGAAGGCGCCGAAACAGGCCCCGACTTACAAATGGGCGGACTGGGCATTTGCCCAGGGCGCCAGTTTTTGAGGGGCGGCGGCTGGCGGATCGTCTAATTGTGGCCTGCGTGAATTACGTCTTAAATTCATTACACTCAAATTAATTTTACATTCCACAAATTATTCCAATTATTTTATTAGCCTACATAAAACATTTGAACTATTCTAACTTTAAAACCTGAATTTAATCTATATATTTAAATTTTATAAAGGAAATGTGTCTTCTTTTTAAAATTATTTACTTACATACAAACCAACGGCTTTTTAAAGAAAAATAAAAACAGCCTGATTCTTATTTGGCTGTTACCTTTATTTGGCTTGATAATTTTAATTATGAGAATTAACAGTATTTGCATAATGTGCTGTTTTAAAACTCATAATCTTGAAAACTGTAATATTTAATTTGTAAACAATTATCTTTTAGAGGAACAGGAAAACGAGCAGGGGGGTGGGGGGCGGCTAAATATTGTTTGCCCAGGGCGCTGACTACTTGAAATCGGGGCCTGCGCCGAAATATAACTCCATATTCTACGAGAATCTTCCATTTCCACGTAGATGAAAAACTTCCAATTTTAGTAACGACGAAGTCAGACTTCAAAAAGTTTGAAAGGGCTACCGCTAAAACACATGTGAACCATTTGAGGATAAAACTGAACCATGTGCGCAGAAAGAGAATGAGGTGGGGAGCGAATGTGGGTGAAGAGAGAATACTGTTGTGCACTGAGAAATGCTATGCAAGTAGAAAGAAACATGTTCTCACCGGATAGAGAGGGACGGGTCAGACACAGGAGAATATGTAGTACTACGGTCGCAAGAACTCTTCTCACAGTATTACTTTAAAACCTGATCCCCAGCGAACTCATAAATGGGTTTCTGAAGACATATATATATATATATATATATATATATATATATATATGAATGCAATGAATTACCTAATTGCGGGAAATCATTTGCGGACCCAAAGCCAAAGCATCGAACATTGCTACAGACTGTGGGAAGCTCCACTTCGTGAAGGAGATCGAGTTTACGCTCTCTCCTCTGGAATTTGCGACATGGACTTGAAAACCGGCACCCAGTATTGAATCCTACGTGCGCTCCTTTTGTCGACTGACACATCGATGTTTTCAGGTACATGCGTGTGAATGCGTAATGGTTAGGGAGGTGCTGGGCATTGCTCATGTACCAGTTGCTTTGCTCTGTGGGGACACCACGAGGTAGGAAGTACCTGATGGAAGAGAAAAGTAGGAGTCTTGAGACGCTGGAAACTGCTCTCGTAACTGCTGCTCAGTGGGTCCGGCTTGATTAAAGTGCCAGCCTGAAATAATGTAAGAGAATGTCCTCGATCGGAATACTTATGTAAACTTAACTGTTGAGACGTCAGTGACGGCAAGAAGTGTATGGAGCGAAGTTTCCGAAATGGAACTCCATATTTTGCAGGAATTCCCTCATTTTCTAGTAGAGGCAAAATTTCTATATGCGGTCACGTTAAGGCCAAGATTCTGAGAAAGAATATGAAAAGACTACAACGGATGGACATGTCAGCCATCAGTACGACGAATATATCCACTTTTATTATTCGGATGATAAGCATTATTACTAGTAGTAAAATGCAGACATGATAAATGACCCTGGTGGATCTAGTGGAGCGTTTAAAGAGGAAATCCTAGCTGAAATGTAGAATATGGTCATGGAGCAGGTCAACAACAAAGTTCATACACAACGGTAGAAAGTAAATGATCTGGATAGCACTAACATTTTACTAGGTAACATGAGCGTGCCATCACCTGATCCCCAAGCAAACTCTCAACTGGGCGTCTGAAGACGGGTATATGAATGTACTGAATTTCCTAATTGCCAGAAATCCAAGACTGGACTGATATTGGAAGGCACTGAACAATTCTACAGTGTTGTTTACGTACTGGCATAAGAAGTAGAAGGCAATGTCGAGAGGACTCTCCCTCACCTCAGGTTGGTGGGACATGGGCTAGAATGCAGTCACCCAGTATGGAATCCTACGTGCGCACCTCTTGTCGGCGAACGGTACGAAATCGAAGTTTTCATTTACCTCATGGAGCAGGGCGTAATGGTTTGGGAGCTGCTGAACACTGCTCCGGAACAACTTGCTCTGCTCTGAGGGCGAGCGACGAGGTAGTGTGGTATAAGTACAATACATTGTATACGTTTGCATATAAAAAGTAGTCTCTGGATAAACGGAGCGTCAATCTGACTCCTGTAATCGAGCGACGTTCTGCTCTAACTTGAAGATGTGTCAGGTTGAGATTGAGGTGGAGAAACAATTAAGGAGAGAGAGAAGAATTTTGAGCTCTGACAAGTTGTGTGTGAGGAGGAAGAAATACTTTCATAACGAATAGAGAGGGAGTGTTGGGACATAGGAGAACAAGAAGCACTACGATCACAGTAATACTTCTCCCAGAAAGTTTTATAACCTGATCTCCCAGCAAACTCCAACTGAGCGTCTGAAGAGGGATATGTGAATGCAGTGAATTTCCTAGTTGCGAGAAAACGTTATGTGAAAAAAGGGCAAAGCATTGAAGCCTGCTACAGAGAGTGGGAGGATTCACGTTGTGACGAACCAGATAGAAGAAGGAGGAAACATGGTCGACAGGACTCTCGCTCCTCTGGAAGTTGTCACACGGAATTGAACACCGGCACCCAGCATCGAATCCTACGTGCACTCCACTTGTAGGCTAACATTGCTACATCGAAGTTTTCAGGTACCTCATGGAGAATGGCGTAATGATTATGGAGGTGCTGGGCAGTGCCCTTCTACCAGTTCCTCTGCTGTGAGCGGCACCACGAGGTAGGGATTTACTTGGTGGAAGAGGAACGTACGAGTGCAGGAATGCTGGGAAGTGCTCTTTTCACTGCCGCTCAGTGGGGCAGCTTGACACAAGTGCAGGCCTGAGATATTGTAAAATCGGTTCCCAAACAGAATATGTCTGAGGATTGACCTCTTAAGCCGATAGAAACGGCAAGAACTCCTAGCATGAGAAGGCGCCGAAATGGAACTCAATATTATACGACAATTCGCCTTCGTTCACGTAGAGATAAAGTTTCTACATGCATTTATCGGAACGCCAGACCGCTGAGAAGGAGTTTGAGAAGACATGTCTACCATCAGTACGATGAAAGTGTCCAACTTTACAATTTGGATGATATGTTTTATTAGTAGAAGTAAACTGCAGATATGAACGGGACCAAGTTGAACGATGTGCCTTCCTACCTGAGACGAGAATCCATTGCCTGCTTCTGCGCCACACGCGCGCCCCACACGGAAAATGGCCCTGAGGGATCTTGTGAAACATCGATGGAGTCTGCGTTACCCTCACTGAATTAGGAGATGAAACACGAGATTCGACAACTGGGGGAGCACTGATGGAAGGATTTTACGAAGCAAATCTTAACTGAAATATGGAATATGGTCAAGGCGCATGTGAACGGAAATATCATACACAACGGCAGAAAATACATTATCTGGCAAGCGTTGACTTCTTTTCTAGTGAACAGGAGCGTGCGATATTTTACACGTTTTTCCATAAATAGTACTTCTGTGGACAACGAAAACGCAAAAATGGCCCCAAAAATCAAGCAGCGCTTCAGCTCCAACCTGAGGATGTGTCGGCTTTAAATAGTGTAAACTACGTCCTCGACCGGAATATTTCTGAAAACGTATCTCTTATGCCGTCAGTGACGGCAGGAAATTCTAGGAGGATAAGGCCCCGAAATGGAACTCCATATTCTACGAGAATTCTTCAATTTTCACGTAGACGACACATTTCTAATTAAAGTAACAAGAAGTCAGACCTCTGAAATGATTGAAAAGGTTACCGCTCAACTACATGTGAACCATTTGAAGATAAAAAAAGGAGGTGGAGGAACAATGTGCGCAGAAAGAGAATGAGGTGGAGAACGAATGTGGCGGAAGAGGGAAGGCTGTTGTGCACTGAGAAATGCTGTGCAATAAAAATAAGTATTTTATCACCGTATAGAGAGGGACGGGTCAGACACAGGGGAACATGATGCACTACGATCACAGGAACTCTTCTCACAATATAATCTTAACACCTGATCCCCAGCGAACACCGAACTGGGCATCTGAAGAGGGATATATGAATGCAGTGTATTACCTAATTGCGAGAAATCATTTGTGGACTCAAAGCCAAAGAATCGAACCTTGCTACGGACAGTGGAAAACTCCACTTCGTGAAGGAGATAGTCGAATAAGTAGAAGGCGAGATCGAGTGAACTCTCCCCCTCTGGAACTTGCGACTTGGACTTGAATTCCGGTCCAAGTATTGAAGCATACGTCCGCTTCTTTTGTCGGCGGACAGGGCAACATCGATATTTTCAGGTACCTCAGGGTGAAAGCGTAATGGTTAGGGAGGTGCTGGGCATTGCTCGTGTACCAGTTGCTGTGCTCTGTGGGGACACGAGGTAGGAAGTACCTGTTGGAAGAAGAAAGTAGAAATCTTGAGACTCTGGAAACTGCTCTTGTAACTGCTGCTCAATGGGTCCTGCTAGATAAAAGCGCCAGCCAGAAATAATGTAACAGAATACCCTCGATCAGAATACTTCTGTAAACTAATCCCTCGAGCCGTCAGTGACGGCAGGAAGTGCTATGGGACGAAGACTCCGAAATGTAACTCCACATTTTACAGGAATTCCACTATTTTCTAGTAGATGTAAAATGTCTACATCCAGTCATGGTAAGGTCAGGACCATGCGAAAGAACATGAAAAGATTAACGCCAATGGACATGTCAGCCATTAATACGACGAATGTGTCCACCTTTTCTATTCGGATGATGAGCATTATTACTAGAAGTAAATTGCAGACAAGAACGAGGTTATTGTAAATGCTGTGCTTTCCTTACTGAAGCGAGAATCCATTGCCAGCTGCTGTCCACAAACGCACGTATGAAGCATAGCCCCTTCGGGTCTACTGAAACATCAATGGAACCTGCGTTACCCTCACTGAAGTATTTCCTGACACGGTTCTGGATGAAATGTTCGTCTATATCATCATTTCATCCCCCTCACGACGCAGACGTCGCCTACAGGCGTCAAATCCAAAGACCTGCAACTGTCGAGCCGAACATATCCTCGGACACTAATGGCACTAAAATAAATACGCCATTTCACTTTTTCCTGAAGTTGGAAATGAAACACAAGATTAAGCAACAGGAGGAGCACTGTCAGAAACAAAATAAGAAGCAACTGCCAGCTATGATGTAGAATATGGCCAAGGGGTAGGTCATCGAAAATATTTATGCACAACCGAGGAAATTACAGGAACTAGCGAGCACTAATTTCCTACTAGTGAAGAGGTGCGTGACAAATTGTACACGATTGTTCAAAAGTAGTATGCCGCCGTATAAAGAGAACATCAAAATCCCGCAGTATTCGAGCGACACTTCATCTCGAACCAGAGGATGTGTGGGAACAGTACAAGGCGGTATTTGATGATGAAGTATTGGATATTGAGAAACCACGTGCGCGGAGAGAGAAGGAGGTAGAGAGAGCACATGAAACCAGAGAGAAGACCGCTGAGCGCTCGGAAATAATGAATGAGGAGATAGAGGTACTTTCACACAAGGTAGCGAGGGAGAGGCGGGAAATAACAGAACAAGAATTTCTACGGTCGCAGAAACACTTCTCCCATTATAAGCATATCACCTGATCCCCACCAAACTCGAAACTTGGCGACAGTAGAGGGATATATGTATGTAGTGAATATCCTTATTGCTAGAATTTCAAGTGTAGAGAGAGATTCGAATGCATTGCACCATGCTACAGAGAGTGAGAAGCTCCATGTTGCGCACGCACTGGTTGAAGAAGGAGGAATTTGCGATAAGGTCTAGAACACAGGCGACAAGTATCGAATCCTACGTGTGCTCGTCTTGTCAGTGAACGGGACCAAGTCGAAGTTTTCAGTTACCTCATGGAGAAGGGCGTAATGATTAGTTAGGAGCTGGGCAATGCCCTTGTAGCAGTTTCTCTGCTCTGAGGGAACCCCACGCAGTGGGCTGATAGCTGTTGGAAGAGGAATATAGGAGTGGAGGGAGTCTGGGAACTGTTCTTGTAATTGCTGCTGAGTGGGGAAAGATTGAAATAAGTGCAACAATGAAATGTTGTATACTATATACTCGACAAAAGCCGGCACTTACAGCCGGAACTTTTAGAATGCGAATGCGCCGAAATAGAACAACACATTCCACGAAAACTCGGCCATATACACATAGGGGCAATTTTCTTCATGTTGTACCGGTGTCGTCAGACCACTGAGATGGTTTGAAAATGCTGGCAGTCATGGAATTACCAACCATCAGTACGACAATTGTGACCACCTTTATATTTCCGATGATAAGTATAATTACTACCAGTAAAATGTAGTCAAGAATATGGGCCTTCCTAGATGAGGCAAGAGACCATAGCCTCCTGTTGTCAAAAAACGCACGCATGATAAGTGGCCCTGATGATTTTGTGGAACATAAATAGAGACTTGATATTGTATAGGCTTTTTGGGTGTTAACCTCCCAGAAGTAGGTGATAAAGCACTAGATTCGGCACCTGTGGTAGTACTGACAGAAAGCCCTTAAGAAGTACATTCTAGCTGAGATGTAAGATATGGTCAAGGGGAAGGTCAACGACAAAGTTCATACACAACGTAGAAAATAAATGATCTGGCCAGCACTAACATTTTGCTAGTGAATATGAGTGTGCCATCACCTGATCCCCAAGCAAACTCTAAACTGGGCGTCTGAAGAGCAATATATGAATGTAGAGAATTTCCTAATTGCGAGAAATCCAATAGTGCACTGGGATTGGAAGGCACTGAACCATTCTACAGAGAGCGACGCTTTATCTCGAACCAGAGGATGTGTGGGAACAGTAGAAGGCGGCATTTGATGATAAAGTATTGGAAATTGAGAAACCATGTGCGCGGAGAGAGAAGGAGGAAGAGATAGCTCATAAAGTCAGAGAGAAGACTGCTGAGCGCTCGGAAATAATGAATTAGGAGAAAGAGGTACTTTCACACTAGGTAGTGAGGGAGAGGCGGGAAATAACAGAAAATGAACTTCTACGGTCGCAGAAACTCTTCTCCCATTATAAGCATATCACATGATCCCCATCAAACTCGAAACTTGGCGACTGAAGAGGGATATATGAATGTAGTGAATTTCCTTATTGCTAGAAATTCAGGTGTAGAGAGAAATTCGAATGCATTGCACCAGGCTACAGAGAGTGAGAAGCTCCATGTTGTTCACGCACTGGAAGAAGAAGGAAAAGGCAAGGTCGAGAGAACTCGCTCTCTCGTCAGGAAGGTGGGACATGGACTAGAACGCCGGCACCCGGCATCGAATCCTACGGTGCGCTCCTCTTGTCGCCGAACGGGACCAAATCGATGTTTTCAGTTACCTCATGGAGAAGGGCGCAATGATTAGGGAGCTGCTGAGCACTGCTCTGGTACCTGTTGCTCTGCTCTGAGGGGAAGCGACGCGGTAGTGAGGTACAAGTATAATATATTTTATACTTTTGTCCGTAAGATGTAGTTATCTGGGTAAATAGAGCGTCAATATGGCCCCTGTAACCCAGCGACGCTTCAGCTTGAAGATGTGTCAGATGGAAATTGAGGTGGAGAAAGCATATAAGGAGAGAGAGAGAAGACGGTTGAGCAGTGAGAAATGGTGTGTGAGAAGAAAGAAGTACTTTAGTACCGGATAGACAAGGAGTGGTGAGACATAGGAAAACAAAAAGCACTACGGTCGATGAAATTCTTCTCCCAGTAAAACCTTATCACCTGATCTCCCAGCAAACTCCAAACTGAGCGTCTGCAGAGGGACATATGAATGTAGTGTATTTCCTAGTTGCGAGAAATAGTTCTGTGGACAGAAAGGGCCAAGCATTGAAGCATGCTACAGAGAGTGGGAAGATTCACGTTGTGAAGCCCTGGTATAAGATGAAGAGGACATGGTCGACAGGACAATCTCTCACCTCTGGAAGTTGGGACATGTACTTGAACATCCATGCCCAGTATCGAAACCTACGTGCGCTCCACCTTCGGCGAACAGGGCCATATCGAATTTTCCAGGTCCCTCACGGAAAATGGCGTAATGATTATATAGATGCTGGGCAGTGCTCATGTACCATATGCTCTGCTGTGAGGGGCACCTCGAGATAGTGGGTTACCTGGTGGAAGAGGAACGTAGGAGTGGACGGGTGCTGGCAAGTGCTCTGCACACTGAGGAGAGCTTGATACAAGTGCAGGCCTGAAATAGTGTAAAATATGTCAGCAGTCAGAATATGTCTGAGAATTTACCTCTTAAGCCGGCAGTGACGTCAGGAACTGCTAGGAATATGAAGGCGCCGAAATGAAACTCCACATTATGCGAGAATTTCTCTTTGTTCACGTAGAGGTAAAATTTCTACAAGCATTAATCGGGACGCCTGAACTCTGAGGAGGAGTCTGAGAAGGCTGCAACAGTTTGCCACGTCTACTCTCAGTACGATGAATGTGTCCACCTTTACATTTCGGATGATATGCATTATTACTAGAAGTAAAATGCAGACATGAACGCACCTATTGCAAAAGCTTTGCCTTCCTGGATGAGGCAAGAATCCATAGCCTCCTGCTGTCCACAAGCGAATGCATAATAAATGGCCCTGATGCATCTAGTGGAACATTAATGGAGGTTGCGTTAAACTCACTGAATTAGAAGATGAAACACGAGATTCGACAATTGGGGGCGGGCACTGACAGAAAGCATTTACGAAGCAACTCCTAACTGAAATGTAGAATATGGTCAAGGACAGGTCAACGAAAATTTCATACAGAACGGAAAAAGAAATGATCTGGCCAGCACTAATTTCTTTTCTAGTGAACAGGAGCGTGCGGTAATGTACACGTTTGTTCATAAACGGCATTTCTCTGGATAAGTAAGCCATCAAAATCGCCCCAATAATAGAGGGACGCAGCACCTCAAACCTGAGGATGTGACGGCTTGAAATAGTGTAAACTATGTCCTTGACCAGAATCCTTCTGAAAACGTATCTCTTAAGACGTCAGTGACGGCAAGAACTGCTAGAAAGTGAATGCGCCGAAATGCAACTCCACATTCCACGATAATTCGTCAATTTTCACGTAGAGTTCTACATGTAATAACGGCGAAGTCAGACCTCTGAAGGAGTTTGAAAAGGCTTATACTGAAGTACATCTCACCCATTTGAGGATAAAGTAAGGGAGGTGGGGGACCATGTGCTCACGGAGAAAATCAGGTTTTGGGAGAGCGTATATTGACAGAGAATAGACTGTTAAGCACACAAATGGTGATTGAACAGAAAGAGATATTCTATCACCAAATAGAGAGGGAACGGAGGACAATAGGAGAACTAGAAGCACTATGTTCAAAGTAATTCATATCCCAGTATAAACCAATCACCTGTTCCGCAGCAAACTCTAGTCTGGGAGCGTGATGTGGGATGTATGGACGTAGTGAGTTTCCTAAATGCGAGAATTCCATGTGTCACGCGAGAGCGTATTATATTAAGCCATGGTACAGAGAGTGGGATGCACAACGTTGTGAAGATCCTGGTAGCAGATGGAGAAGGCGAGGTCGAGTTGACAATCTCTGACAGAAGGTGTGACATGTACATGAACACCGGGACCCAGTACCGAATCCTACGTGTGCTCCTATTGTCGGCGAACAGGACTACAAAGAAGTTTTCATCCACCTCATGGAGAAGGGCCTAATGATTAGGGATGTGCTGTCCTGTGCTCTAGTACCAGTTGCTTTGCTCGGAGGGTAAACAACTAGTTGGGGTGGTACCACGTGGAGGAGGAAAGTAGGAGTGGAGAGATGATGGGAACTGCTCTTCTAACACCTGCTCAGTGGGACCAGCTTGACAAAAGTTCAAGCCTGAAATAGTGTAAACTATGTCCTCGACCAGAATACGTCTGAATTATTATCTTTAAACCGTCAGTGACGGTCGAAAAAACTACGGGAATAATGTGCGGAAATGGAACATCACATTCTACGAGATTTCGTCTATTTTCAAGTAGAAGCAAAATTTCAACATGTAGTAACAGTGACGTAACACTTCTGAAAATTTGGAAGTACTGCCGCCGATGGTCATGTCAACCATCAACAGGACGAATGTGTCCACCTTTAAAATTACAATCATTGGCATTATTACTAGACGTGAAAAGGCAGACATGAACGTGAACATTTAAATGCTGCGCTTTAATAGCTGAGGCCAGAATAAATTACCTGCTGTTGTCCACAAACGCACGCATGAAATTGGCGCTGATAGATCTAGTGAAACAGCAATGGAAGCTGCCTTAAGGTCACTGATATAGGTAACAAAACACGAGATAAGATAGCTGGTGGAGCACAGTCAGAAAGCCTTTAAGATGCAACTCCTAACTGAGGTGGAGAATTCCATCAAGTAGCAGGTCAGCGAAAATATTCATGCGCAACGTAAGATCATACGTATTTTGTAAGCTGTAATTGTTTTACTAGTGGACATGAGCGTGAGATATTGTACTCGTTTATCCATAAATAGTGTTTCTCTGGATAACGAAAACATCAAAATGGACCCAATAATCGAGCGACGCTTCAGGTCGAACCTGAAGTGTGTGTCGGCTTGAAATGGTGTAAACGATGTCCTCGACCAGAATACTACTGAAAACTTATCTCTAAAGCCGTCAGTGACGGCAGAAACTGCTATGCGTCGAAGACACCAAAATGGAACTCCACATTGTACAACAATTCTTCCATTTTTACGTAGAGGCAAAATATCTAAATGCAGTTACGGCGACGTCATACCTTTGAGAAGGAGTTTGTATATACTACCACGGATGGGCATGTCAAATATCAGTACGTCGAATGTGTCCGCCTTGACAGTTCTGATGATAATCATTATTACTGGAAGTAAATAGAGACATGAACGGGACTATTGTAACTGCTGTGCATTAGTAGCTGAGGCGAGAATCCATTGCATACAGCTGTCCACAAACGCTCGCATGGAATATGGCCTTGACTGATCTGCTGAGAAATAAATAGAGGCTGCCTTAACCACACTGTAGTAGGATATGAAATGAGGATTTCGCAAACTGGAATACCGCTATCAGAAAAGCTTTACGAAGAAACCCCTAACTGAGATGTTGAATTTGGTCAAGGAGCAGGGAAACGTTAACTTTCATACACAACGGAACGAAATACATGATCTGGCCATCCCTATATTTTTAAATCGTGAACAGGAGCCTCCCGAATTGCATACATTTTATTCATAAGTAGGATATCTCTGGATAAAAAGTACATTGCAATGTCCACAGTAATCGAGCGACTCTCCAGCAAGAACCTGAGGATATGTCAGAAGAGTAGAAGACGGCACGTGAGGATAAAGTAATGGAGGGGTGAGAAACAATGTGCGCAGGGGGAATTTGGATGTGGAGAGATTATACAAGAAGGGAGAGATGACTGCTTAGCACTGAGAAATGGTGTGAGAAGAGAGAGGATATTTTCTCACCAAATAGAGAGGGAGTGGTGAGCAAAGGATAACATAAAGCACTACGGTCGCAAGAAATCTTCTCCCAGTATAATTGTATCAGCTCAGCCCCCAGCAAACTCTATACTGGGTGTCTGAAGTTGGATATATGTTTGTATGAATTGCGTAATTACGAAGAATCTAAGTGTGTACTGAGACAGGAAAGCATTCAAGTATACTACAGACAGTGGGAAGCTCCACGTTGTGCACACAGGCAAGATCGACAGCACTATCTCTCCCTCCTCTTGACTTGATACCAGCACCTAGAATTTAATCCTATATGGGCTCTTCTTGTCGGAAAATAGGGCCACAACGGATTTTGCAAGTAATCATGGAGAAGGCTGCAGTGAATTGGGGGGGGGGGGGCTGCTTTGAATTGCTCTTGTACCAGTTGCTCTGATCTGAGGGGAGGCCACGCGGCAGGGTGGTACCTGGTGGAGAAGGAATGTAGGAGTGGAGATATGCTGGGAAGTGCTCTTGTAACTGCTGCTCAGTGGGGCAGCTTGATATAATAGACCCTGAAACGTTGCATGCTATATCGTCGACAAGAACGTATCTCTTAAGCCGTCACTAACGGCCGGAACTGCTTGAGGGCTAAAGCGCCGGACGGATCACCACATTCTGCGAAAACACGGCGTATTGACGTAGAGGCAAAATTTCTGCACGTACCGCCGGCGACTTCAGACCTTGGAGAATGGTGTCAAAATGCTGCCATTCATGGAGTTTTCAACCATCTGTACTACGACTGTGTCCACCTTTACAGTTCCGAAGATAAGCATTATTGCTAGAAGTAAAGTGAACGAGACTATTGCAAATGCTGTGCCTTCCTAGATGAGGCAAGAAGCCATGGCCTCCAGCTGTCCACTAACGCACGCATGATAAAGAGCCATGATTTGTCTAGTGGAACGTCAATGGAGGCCGCGTTAACCTCACTGAAGTATGAGATGAAGCTCGAGATTCAGCACCTGGGGTAACACTGACAAAAAAGACTTTAAGGAGCAACTCCTAACCGAAATGTAGAATAAGGTCAAGGAGCAGATCAACGAAATCGTTCATACAGAACGGAAAAAATACATGATCTGCAAGCACTAATTTTTTAATAGTGAAAAGAGGCGTGCAATATTGTACACGTTTGTCCATAGGTAGTATTTTCTGAATAAAGAGAACATCAAAATGTCCCCAGTAATCGAACGACGCTCCAGCTCGATTATGGGGATGTGTCAGACCACTAGAAGGGGGAATTTGCGGATAAGGTAAAGGAGGATGAGAAATCATAAGCGCGGAGGGAGAAAGATGTGGAGAGATCATATAGAACCAGAGAGAAGTCTGTGAGCACCGAGAAAGGTTAGCGTGTAGAAAGAGATACTTCTCACCATATAGATGGGGACTGGTGAGACATAGGAGAACAGGAAGTAGAATGGTCGCAGGAACTCTGCTCACAGTACAACAATAACACCTGATTACACAGCGAACTCAGAACTGGGGATCTGAAGAGGGATATATGAATGCAGTGAATTTTCTAATTGCGGGAAATCCATTTGTTGACTCAAAGCGTAAAGCATTGAACCATGCTACAGACAGTATGAAGCGCCACGTCGTGAAGGCCATGGTAGAAGAAGTAGAAGGCAAGATGGAGAGAACTCTCTCTCCTCCGAAAGCTGAGACTTGGACTTGAAAACCGGCACCCAGTGTCGAAGCCTACCTGCCCTCCACTTGTCGGCGAACAGGGCCACACCGAATTTTCAGTTACCTCAGGGTGAAAGGCGTAATAAGTAGGGAGGTTTTGGGAATTTCTCTCGTACCAGTTGCTCTGCTCTGAGGGGACACCACGATGTAGGGAGGTACCTGTTGGAAGAGGAAACTGAGAGTGGAGAGACTCTAGGATCTGCCTTGTAACTGCTGGTCAGTGGGTTCGGCATGACGAAAGTGTCAGAGTGAAATAGTGTAAAAATATCCCCGAGCGGAATATTTCACGCAACTTAGCTCTTGAGCCGTCATTGATGGCAGGAACTGCTATGCGCGAAGTCGCCTAAATGGAACTACGCATTGTACAAGAATTCTACCATTTTCAAATAGAGGCAAAATTTCGACATGCACTAATGGTAAGGTCGGATCTCTGAGAAAAAGCTTGAAAAGACTGCCACTGTTGGACATGTCAACCATCAATACGGGAATATGTCCACCTTTACAGTTACGATAATAAGCGTTATTCCCACAAGTAAAATGCAGACATGAACGAGACCTTTGTAAATGCTGTTCCTTCCTAGCTGAGGCGAGAATCCATTGCCTGCTGCTGCCCACAAATGCACTCATTAAAACAGCCCTGATGGAACTTGTGTAATATCAATGGAACATGCATTCAACTCGGTGACGTAGGAGACCGGATACATGGCCAAATGCTTAGCGTGTTGGCCTTTAGTCACAGGGCACCTGGGCTCACTTCCCAGCGGCGTCAGGAATTTAAGTATCATTGGTTAATTTTGCTGAAACTTGGGCTGGGTATATGTGTCGTCTTCATCGCCACTTCATATTTATCAAGCCATTTTGGCCGAATACGGGCGTCAGATCTAAAAACCTGCACCTGGCGGGCCGAACATGTCCTCGCACACCCTCGTCACTAAATGCCGTCCGCCATTTCAGTTTTAATGAAGTAGGAGGTGAAATGAGAGATTCAGCAACAGGAAGAACACTGTCAGAAAGCCTCTACGAAGCAACTCCGAACTGTTATTTTGAATATGGCCAAGAAGCAGGTCTTCGGTAATATTCATGAACAACGGAAGAAAGTACTTGATCTGCCCAGCACTAATTTTCTACTGGTGAGGAGGAGAGTACAATATTGTACACAATTGTCCATAAGTAACATGTCTCTGGATAAAGAGATCATCAAAATGCCCCAGTAAACGAGCGATGCTTCAGCGCGAACCGGATTGTGTGTCGGAACAGTAGAAGGCGGCATTTGAGGATAAAGTAAAGGAAGTTGAGAAACCATGTGCGCAGAGAGAGCAGGAGGTTGAGATAGCACATAAAGAGTGAGAGAAGACTGTTGAGCGCTCAGGAATTGTGTGTGAGAAGAAAGAGGTACATTCTCACTAGATAGAGAGAGAGATAGAGAAAGACAGAGAGAGAGGGGCGGGAAATAGCAGAACAAAAATCTCCACGGTCGCAGGCACACTTCTCCCAGTATAAACATATCACCTGATTCCCACGCAGATTCTAAAGTTTGCACCTGAAGGGGGATATATTAATGTAGTTCATACATTAATGCTATAAATCCAAGAGTGGACAGCATTGAACCATGCTACAGAGTGTGGAAAACTCCAGGTCTTACACGCACTGGGTGAAGCAGGAGGAGGCAAGGTCGACAGGACACTCTCCTCTCAAGAAGATGGGACACGGATTATGACACAGGCACACAGAATCGAACCCACTTTTCGGCGAACTGGGCCAAATCGAAATTTTCAGGTACGTCATGCAGAATGACGTAAGGATAATGGAGGTACTGGGCAGTGCTTTTGCATCAGCTGCTCTGCTGCGAGGGGCACCACGAGGTAGGGGGTTACCTGATGGAAGAGGAAAGTAGGAGTGGAGGGATGCTGGGAAGTGCCCTTTTCACTGCCGCTCAGTGGGGACAGCTTGATACAAGTGCAGGCCTGAAATAGTGTAAAATATGTCCCCAAACAGAATATGTCTGAGAATTTACCTCTTACGCCGCTAATGACGGCAGAAATTCCTAGAATGCGAAGGAACCGAAAAGGAACTCAACATTATAAGACAATTCGTCTTCGTTCACGTAGCGGTAAAATTTCTACGTGCATTAATGGGAACGCCAGACCGCTGAGAAGTAGTTTTAGAAGACTGCAACTGTTTGCCATGTCTACCATCAGTACGATGAATATGTCCACCTTTACAAATTGGATGATATGCATTATTAGTAAAAGTAAATTGCAGATATGAACGGGACCAATTTAAACGCTGTGCCTTCCCAGCTGAGGCGAAAATCCATTGACCGCTTCTCTCATCAGACGCATGCATGGAAAATGGCCCTGATGGATCTCGTGAAATATCGATGGAGGCTGCGTTAAAAACACTGAATTAGGAGATGAAGCCCGAGATTCGAAAAGTAGGGGAGCACTGACAGAATGCTTTCAAGTAGCAACTCCTAATTGAAATGTAGAATATGGTCAAGGAAGAGATGAACGAAAATTCATACACAACGGAAGAAAATACATGATCTGGCCAGCACTAATTACTTTTCTAGTGAACAGGAGCGTGCGATATTGTACTCGTTTGTCCATAAATTATATTTCTGTGGTTAAAGAAAACACCAAATTGGCCCCAAAAATCGTACGACATTTCATCTCAAATCTGAGGATGTGTCGGCTTGAAATAGCGTAAACTGTGTCCTCGACCGGAATACTTCTGAAAACTTATTTCTTACGCCGTCAGTGACGGCAGGAAGAGCCAGGAGGAGAAGGCGCTGAAATGGAAATATATATTCTATAAACAATTCGCCAATTTTCATGTAGAGGAGAAACTTCTACATGTATTGACGGCGAAGCCAGATCCCTGAAAGAAATTAAAAAGGCTGCGACTGAGGGATATGCCACCCATTTGAGGATAAAGTAAAGGAGGTGGAGAGACTATTCGTTCACAGAGAAATAAGATTCTGGTATAGCATATATGGACAGTGAATAGACTGTTAAGCACTGAGAAATGGTGCTTGGTTCAAAGGACTTCCCCTACCAGTTAAAACCAATCACCTGATCCGCAGTAAACTCTCGACTGTGCGCGTAATGAGGGATATATTGATGTAGTGCATTGCGAGATCCATGTGTGGCCTGGGAGCGTTAAGCCATGCTACAGAGAGTGGAAAGCACCATTTTGTGAAGATCCTGGTAGCAGATGGAGAAGGCAAGGTCGAGTTGACCCTCTCTCTGTTAGAAGGTGTCACATGGACATGAACATCGGGATCAAGTACCGAATCCTACGTGTGCTCCGTTTTCGGCCAACAGGGGGAAATGCACCTCACAGAGAAGAGCGTAATGATTAGTGATGTGGTGGGCTGTGCTCTAGTACCAGTTGCATTGCTCGGATGTTACACCACTAGATAGAGTGGGACCAGGTGGAGGAGGAAAATACGAGTGGAGAGATGATGTAAACTGCTCTCACGACACCTGCTCAGTGGGACCAGCTTAAAAAATTTCAGCCTAAAATTGTGTAAATTTCGTCCTCGACCAGAACACGTCTGAATAATTTTTTCTTTAGTCGTCAGTGACGGCAGGAACTGCTAGGTGGCGAAGGTGCCGAAATGGAACACCACACTCTACGAGAATTCGTCTATGTTCAGGTAGAGCAAAATTTCTACAGGTAGCAACGGTGAGGTCAGACTTCTAAAAAATTTGGAATATCTCCCACCGATGGTCCTGTCAACCATCAACACGACGAATGTGTCCATCTTTACAATTACAATAATTGACATTATTACTAGACTTAAACAACAGACATGAGTATGAACATTGTAAATTCCGGGCCTTCCTAGTTGAGGCCAGAATATATCGCCTGCCGCTATCCAAAAACGCACGCATTGTAACTGGCCCGGATTGATCTAGTGAAACACCAATGGAGGCTGCATTAAGGTTACTGATATAGGTGATAAATCACGAGAAATGTCAGCCGGAGGAGCACTGTTAGAAATCCTGTAAGATACAACTCCTAACTGAGGCGTTGAATACCATCAAGTAGCATGTCAGCGAAAATATCCATGCCCAACATGTTTTGAAAGCAGTAATTGTTTACTGGTGAAGAGGAGCGTGCGATATTGTACAAGACTGCCCAAAATAGTATTTCTCTGGATAAAGAAAACATCAAAATGGCAAAATAATAATCGAGCGATGCTTCACTCGAACCAGTGTTCATTGAAAGAGTGTAATGCCCTCGAACAGATACTTCTAAAAACATACCTCTTAAGCCGTCAGTGACGGCTGGAGCTGCTAGGAGGAGAAGGTGCCGAAATGGAAATCCACATTCTACGAGAATTCTTTAATTTCCACGTAGATAAAAAATTTCTATATGTAGTTTACGGTGGATTCTGACTTCTTAATAAAATCGAAAACGCTGCCCCTAAGGACATGTCAACCATTTGAGGAAAAAGCGGAGGTGGAGAAACCATCCGCGCACAGAGAGAATGATGTGGAGAGCGCGTGTAGTGGAGCAGAAGGAAGACTGTTGAGCGCTGAGCAATGTTGTACGAGAAGAAAGAGGTGTTTCCTTAAAACATAGGAAGGGACTGGTGAGACACAGGAGAATAAGATTACTACGGTCACATGAACTCTTGATTGATTGATCACAGTATAACCTCAACACCTGAACCCCAGCAAACTCGGAACTGGGAGTATGAAGAGGAATATATCAATGCAGTGAACTTCCTAATTGCAAGAAATCCATTTGTGAACTCAATGCCAAAGAATTGAACCACGCTAAAGACGGTTACAAGCTCCACGTCGTGAAGGCAAGATCGAGAGGTCTCTCTCTCCTCCGAAAGTTGCGACAGGTACTTGAAAACCGGCACCCAGTATCCAATCCTACGTGCGCTATATTTGACGGCGGACAGGGCCACAACGATGTTTTCAGGTACCTCAGGATGAAGGGCGTAATTATTATGGAGGTGCTGGGCAGTGCTCTTGTGCCAATTGCTCTGCTGTGAGGGACACCACGGGGTAGGGAGGTACCTGCTGGAAGAGGAAAGTAGGAGTGCAGGGATGCTGGGGAGTGCTCCCTTAACTGCTACTGGTGGGACAGCTTGATACAAGTGCAGGCCTGAAAAGGTGTAAAATTAGTCCCCAAATAGATTAGGTCTGTAAATTTACCTCATAAGCCGCCAGTGACGGCAGGAACTGCTAGGATGTGAAGGCGCCGAAATGGAACTCCATGTTATACGAGAATTCGTCTTTATTCACGTGGAGATAAAATTTCTACATGCATCAATGAGAAAGAGTTTGAGAAGACTGCAACTGTTTGCCATGTTTACTATCAGTACCATGAATGTGTCAGCCTATACAATTTGGATGATATGCATTATTACTGGAAGTAAATTGCAGATATTAACGGAACATATATAAATCTGTGCCTTCCTAGTTGAGGCGATAAACTAATCCTGCTTCTGTCCCCAGACGCACGAATGAAGAATGGCCCTATTGTATCTAGTGGAGCAGAGCGGAGGCTGCGTTAACCTCACACAATTAGGAGATGAAACACGAGATTCGACACCTGGGGGAAGACTGAGAGAAATCTTTCAAAAAGCAACTCCTAACTGAAATGTGGAATATGGTCAAGGAGCAGGTCACCTAAAATTTAATATTCAACGGAAGAAAGTATATGATCTGGGCAACAATAATTACTTCTCTAGTGAAATGGAGCGAGCGGTATTTTACATGTTTGTCAATAAATATAGTTTGTGTTTATATAGCAAACGTCCAAATGGCCCCAATTATCGGGCGACTCTTCAGATTGAACCTGAGGATGTGTTGCTTGAAAGATTGTAATCTATGTCCTCAAAAAGAATGCTTCTGAAAACTTATCTCTTAAGCCATCAGTGACGGCAGCAACTCATAGGAGAAGACGGCGTGGAGATGGAATTACACATTCTACAAGAATTCGTCAATTTTTACTTGGAGGAAAAATTTCTACATGTAGTAAAAGCGAAGTCAGATCTCTGAAATAGTATGAAAAGGCTGCCACTGAGGGACATGTCACCCATTTGAGGATAAAGTAAAGGAGGTGGAGAGACCATGTGCTCACTGGGAAAATAATGTTCTGAGAGAGCATATATGGACAGAGTATAGACTGTTAAGCTCTGAGAAATGGTGCTTGGGCAGGAAGAGGTATTTTCTTACCAAACAGGGAGCGAGTGGCGGGCAATCTATGCCTCTTAAGCCGCCAGTGAAGGCAGCAACGGATAGGAAGAGGTGGCGCCGAAATAGAACACCACATTCTACGAGAATTCGTTTATTTTCACGAATAGGCACAATTACTACATGTAGCAACGGCCATGTCAGTCCTCTGAAAAATTTGGAAGTGTTGCCCCCGATGGTCATGTCAACCGACAAAACGACGATTGTGTCCACATTTACAATTACAATCATTGGCATTATTACTACACGTAAGAAAAGCATGAACGTGAACATTGAACATGCCGGCACATCCTAGTTGAGGCCAGAATGTAAAGCATGCTGCTGTCCGCAAATGCACGCATGAAAAATGGCCCTGGTTGATCTAGTGAAACATCAATGGGAGCTGCATCAACGTCACTGATATCGGTGATAAAACACGAGAAAAGCCAGCTGGAGGAGCACTCTCAGAAATCCTGTAAGATGCAACTCTTAACTGAGGTTTAGAATACTGTGAAGTAGCAGGTCAGTGAAAATGTACATGAACAACGGAAGAACATGAATGTTTTGAATGCAGTAATTGTTTTTCTAGTAAATTGGAGAGTGCTATGTTGTGCATGATTGTCATAAATTTGTAAATTTTATTTCACTGGATTAGGAAAATATGAAAATGGTCCCAATAATCGAGTGACGCTTCAACTGGAACACGAGGATGTGTCGGCTTGAAACAGTGTAAACTATGTCCTCGACCAGAATACTTCTGAAAAGTTATGTATTAAGACGTCAATGACCTTAGGAACAGGTAGGAAGAGAAGGCACCGAAATGCAACATCACATTGCACGAGAAATCGTCTATTTAGAAGTAGAGGCAAAATGTCAACCTGTAGTAACGGTGAAGTTACACTTCTGAAAATTTCAAAATACTGCCCCCGACGGTCATGTCAACCACCAAATGACGATTGTGTCCACCTTTACAATTACAACTATGACAGAGACTATCAGGGAGTTGTCCATCTGTAAAACCAGAGAGTTTGTAGTTACTAACAACAATAAAGGGATTTATTTATAACTTGTAAACGGTCGTTACTCACGAGGAACAAAATATAATAACAACCATTGGCATTATTACTAGACGCGCAGACATGAACGTGAACATTGTGAATGCTGCGCTTTAATAGCTGAGGCCAGAATAAATGGCCAGCTGTTGTCCACTTACGCACGCATGAAATTGGTCATGATAGATCTAGTGAAACAGCAATGGAAACTGCGTTAAGCTTACTGATATAAGTGATAATTCACGAGAAAAGCCAGCTGCTTGAACACCGTCAGAAATCCTGCAAGATACAACTAGTAAGTGGGGTGTTGAATACCATCAAATAGCAGGTAAGCGAAAATATTCATGCCCAAAGGAATATTATGCCTGTTTTTTTAAAGCAGTAATTATTTTATTGGTGAAGAGGAGCGTGCGACGTATTCCCATAAATAGTATTTCTCTGGATAAAGAAAACATCAAAATGGCCCCAATAATCAGCTGGACCTGAGGATGTGTCGGATTGAGATAGTGAAAACGATATCCTCGACCAGAATAATTCTAAAAACGCATCTATTAAGCCCTCTGTGACGGCTGCAGCTGCTAGGAAGAGAAGGCGCCGAATTGGAACTCCACATTCTACGAGAATTCTTTAATTTTCACGTAGATAAAAAATTTCGTCATGTAGTTACGGTGGAATCAGATATCTGAATAAAATCGAAAAGGCTGCCCCAAAGGACACGTCAACCATTTGAGGAAAAAATTGCGAAGGTGGAGAAACCATGTGCGCAGAGAGAGAATGATGTGGAGAGCGCGTGTTGTGGAGCAGAGAGAACACTGTTGAGCGCTGAGCAATGTTGTACGAGAAGAAAGAAGTATTTCCTTAAACAATAGGAAGGGACTGGCGAAACACAGGAGGACAAGAATTACTACGGTCACAGGAACTCTTGGTTGATTGATGACAGTATATCCTTAACACCTGAAACCCAGCAAACTCAGAACTGGGAGTATGAAGAGGAATATATGAAAGCAGTGAATTTCCTAATTGCGAGAAATCCATTTGTGGACACAATGCCAAAGAATTCATCCATGCTAAAGACGGTTAGAAGCTAAACGTCGTGAAGTCAAGATCGAGAGGTCTCTCTCTCCTCCGAAATTTGCGACATGTACATGAAAACCGGCAAACCGTATTGAATCCTACGTGCACTACATTTGCCGGCGGACAGGGCCACAACGATGTTTTCAGGTACGTCAGGGTGAAGGGCGTAATTATTATGGAGGTGCTGGGCAGTGCTGCTGTGCCAATTGCTCTGCAGTGAGGGACACCAAGGGGTAGGGAGGTACCTGCTGGAAGAGGAATGTAGGAGTGTAGGTATGCTGGGAAGTGCTCCTTTAACTGCTACTAGTGGGGACAGCTTGATACAAGTGCAGGCCTGAAAAGGTGTAAAATTAGTCCCCAAATAGGTTAGGTCTGTAAATTTACCTCATGAGCCGTCAGTGACGGCAGGAACTGCTAGGACGTGAAGGGCCGAAATGGAACTGCATGTTGTACGACAATTCGTCCTTATTCACGTGGAGATAAAATTTCTACATGCTTTAATGGTAGCGCCAGTTATCTGAGAAAGTGTTTGAGAAGACTGCAACTGTTTGCCATGTTTACAATCAGTACGATGATTGTGCCAACCTATATAATTTGGATGATATGCATTATTACTGGAAGTAAATTGCAGATATCAACGGAACATATATAAATCTGTGCCTTCCTAGCTGAGGCGATTATCTATTCCTGCTTCTGTCCCCAGACGCACGAATGAAGAATGGCCCTATTGTATCTAGTCTAGCATCGACGGAGGCTGCGTTATCCTCACACAATTAGGAGGTGAAACACGAGATTCGACACCTGGGGGAAGACTGACAGAAATCTTTCAAAAAGCAACTCCTAACCGAAGTGTGGAATTTGGTCAAGGAGCAGGTCAGCTAATATTTCATTTTCAACGGAAGAAAGTATATGAACTGGGCAACAATAATTTCTTCTCTAGTGAAATGGAGCGAGCGATATTTTACATGTTGGTCAATAAATAGTATTTCTCTGGATAAAGGAAACGTCAAAATGGCCCCAATAATCGGGCGACACTTCAGATTGAACCTGAGGATGTGTTGCTTGAAAGAGTGTAAACTATGTCCTCAAAAAGAATGCTTCTGGAAACTTATCTCTTAAGCCATCAGGGACGGCAGGAACTCATAGGAGAAGACGGCGCCGAAATGGAATTACACATTCTACAAGAATTCGTCAATTTTCACGTAGAGGAAACATTTCGACATGTAGTAAAGGCGAAGTCAGACTTCCGAAATAGTATGAAAAGGCTGCCACTGAGGGACATGTCACCAATTTGAGGATAAAGTAAAGGTGGTGGAGATACCGTGTGCTCACTGGGAAAATAATGTTCTGAGAGAGTATATATGGACAGATTATAGACTGTTAAGCTCTGAGAAATGGTGCTTGGGCAGGAGGAGTTATTTTCTTACCAAAGAGAGTGCGAGTGACGGGCAATCTATGCCTCTTAAGCCGTCAGTGAAGGCAGCAACGGCTAGGAAGTGAGGGGCCCAAATAGAACACCACATTCTACGAGAATTCGTTTATTTTCACGAAGAGGCACAATTTCTACATGTAGCAACGGCCATGTCTGTCCTCTGAAAAATTTGGAAGTATTGCCCCCGATGGTCATGTCAACCGTCAAAACGACGATTGTGTCCACATTTAAAATTACAATCATTGGCATTATTACTACACGTAAACAAAGCATGAAAGTGAACATTGTACATGCCGGCCCATCCTAGTTGAGGCCAGAATGTAAAGCATGCTGCTGTCCGCAAATGCACGCATGATAAATGGCCCTGGTTGATCTAGTGAAACATCAATGGAAGCTGCATTAACGTCACTGATATAGGTGATAAAACACGAGAAAAGCCAGCTGTTGGAGCACTCTCAGAAAGCCTGTAAGATGCAACTCCTAACTGAGGTTTAGAATACTGTGAAGTAGCAGGTCAGTGAAAATGTACATGAACAACGGAAGAACATGAATGTTTTGAATGCAGTAATTGTTTTACTAGTAATTTGGAGCCTGCTATGTTGTACATGATTGTCATAAATTTGTAAATTGTATTTCACTGGATTAGGAAAATATGAAAATGGCCCCAATAATCGAGTGACGCTTCAACTTTAGCGCGAGGATGTGTCGGCTTGAAATAGTGTAAACTATGTCCTCGACCAGAATACTTCTGAAAAGTTTTGTATTAAGACGTCAATGACGGTAGGAACTGCTAGGAGGAGAAGGCACCGAAATGCAACATCACATTGTACGAGAATTCGTCTATTTTGAAGTAGAGGCAAAATTTCAACCTGTAGTAACGGTGAAGTTCTGAAAATTTGGAATTAATCCCCCGACGGTCATGTCAACTTCCAACATGACGAATGTGTCAGCCATTACAATTACAACCATTGGCCTTAATACTAGACGTAAAAATGCAGACATGAACGTGAACATTGTGAATGCTGCGCTTTAATAGCTGAGGCCAGAAAAAATGGCCTACTGTTGTCGACTTACGCACGCATGAAATTTGTCATGATAGATCTAGTGAAACAACGATGAAAGCTGTGTTAAACTTACTGATATAGGTGATAATTCACGAGAAAAGCCATCTGGATGAGCACTGTCAGAAATCCTGTAAGATACAACTAGTAAGTGAGGTGTTGAATACCTTCAAATAGCAGGTCAGCGAAAATATTCACGCTCAACGGAAGATTATATATGTTTCTTAAAAGCAGTAATTGTTTTACTGGTGATTAGGAGCGTGCGATATTGTACACGTCTGCCCATAAATAGTATTTCTCTGGAATGAGAACGCATAAAAATGGCCCCAATAATGGAGCGACGCTTCAGCTCGACCTGAGGATGTGTCGGATTGAAATAGTATAAACGATATCCACGACCAGAGTAATTCTAAAAACGAATCACTTAAGCCGTCTGTGACGGCTGCAGCTGCTTGGAGGAGAAGGCGCTGAATTGAAACTCCACATTCTACGAGAATTCTTTAATTTTCACGTAGATAAAAAATTTCTTCGTGTAGTTACGGTGGATTCAGACTTCTGAATAAAATAGAAAAGGCTGCCCCTAAGGACATGTCAACCATTTGAGGAAAAAGTTGCGAAGGTGGAGAAACCATGTGCGCAGTGAGAGAATGATATGGAGGGAGCTTGTTGTGGAACAGAGAGAAGACTATTGAGCGCTGAGCAATGTTGTACGAGAAGAAAGAGGTGTTTCCTTAAAACATAGGAAGGGACTGGTGAGAAACAGGAGGACAAGAATTACTACGGTCACAGGAAATCTTGATTGATTGATCACAGTATAAGCTTAACACCTGAACCGCAGCAAACTCAGAACTGGGAGTATGAAGAGGAATATATGAATGCAGTGAATTTCGTAATTGCGAGAAATCCACTTGTGGACTCAATGCCAAAGAGTTGAACCATGCTAAAGGCGGTTAGATACTCCACGTCGTGAAGGCAAGATCGAGAGGTCTCTCTCTCCTCCGAAAGTTGCGACATGTACTTGAAAACCGGCACCCAGTATTGAATCCTACGTGCGCTACATTTGCCGGCGGACAGGGCCACAACGATGTTTTCAGGTACCTCAGGGTGAAGGGCATAATTATTATGGTGGTGCTGGGCAGTGCTCTTGTGCCAATTGCTCTGCAGTGAGGGACACCAAGGGGTAGGGATGTACCTGCTGGAAGAAGAAAGTAGGAGTGCAGGTATGCTGGGAAGTGCTCCTTTAACTGCTACTAGTGGGGACAGCTTGATACAAGTGCAGGCCTGAAAAGGTGTAAAATTACTCCCCAAATAGATTAGGTCTGTAAATTTACCTCATAACCGTCAGTGACTGCTGGAACTGCTAGGTTGTGAAGGCGCCGAAGTGGAACTCCATGTTATACGAGAATTCGTCTTTATTCACGTGGAGATAAAATTTCTACATGCTTTAATGTTAGCGCCAGTTATCTGAGAAACAGTTTGAGAAGACTGCAACTATTTGCCATGTTTACTATCAGTTCGATGAATGAGTCAATCTATACAATTTGGATGATATGCATTATTACTGGAAGTAAATCGCAGATATTAACGGAACATATATAAATCTGTGCCTTCCTAGCTGAGGCGGTTATCTATTCCTGCTTCTGTCCCCAGACGCACGAATGAAGAATGGCCCTATTGTATCTAGTGGAGCATCGACGGAGGCAGCGTTAACCTCACACAATTAGGAGATGAAACACGAGATTCGACACCTGGGGGAAGACTGAGAGAAATCATTCAAAAAGCAACTCCTAATCGAAGTGTGGAATTTGGTCAAGGAGCAGGTCAGCTAACATTTCATATTTAACGGAAGAAATTATATGATCTGAGCAACATTAATTTCTTCTCTAGTGAAATGGAGCGAGCAATATTTTACATGTTTGCCGATAAATAGTATTTCTGTGGAGAAATGAAACGTCAAAATGGCCCCAATAATCGGGCGACACTTCAGATTGAACCTGAGGATGTGTTGCTTGAAAGAGTGTAAACTAAGTCCTCGACCAGAATACTTCTGAAAAGTTATGTATTAAGACGTCAATGACGGTAGGAACGGCTAGGAGGAGAAGGTACCGAAATGCAACATCACATTGTACGAGAATTCGTCTATATTGAAGTAGAGGCAAAATTTCAACCTGTAGTAACGGTGAAGTTACATTCCTGAAAATTTGGAAGTTCTGCCCCCGACGGTCATGTCAACCTCCAATATGACGAATGTGTCAGCCATTACAATTACAACCATTGGATTTAATACTAGACGTAAAAATGCAGACATGAACGTGAACATTGTGAATGCTGTGCTTTAATAGCTGAGGCCAGAAAAAATTGCCTGCTGTTGTCCACTTACGCACGCATGAAACTGGTCATGACAGATCTAGTGAAACAGCAATGAAAGCTGCGTTAAACATACTGATAAAAGTGATAATTCACGAGAAAAGCCATCTGGATGAGCACTGTCAGAAATCCTGAAAGGTACAACTAGTAAGTGAGGTGCTGAATACCTTCAAATAGCAAGGCAGCGAAACTAATCATGCTCATCGGAAGATCATACATGTTTTTTAAAAGCAGTAATTGTTTTACTGCAGAAGAGGAGCGTGCGATATTGTATACGTCTGTCCATAAATAGCATTTCTCTGGAGAAAGAACACATAAAGACGGCACCAATAATGGAGCGACGCTTCACCTCGACCTGAGGATGTGTCGGATTGATATAGTATAAACGATATCCTCGACCAGAGTAATTCTAAAAACGAATCACTTAAGTCGTCTGTGACGGCTGCAGCTGCTAGGAGGAGAAGGCGCCGAATTGGAACTCCACATTCCATGAGAATTCTTTAATTTTCACGTAGATAAAAAATGTCTTCGTGTAGTTACGGTGGATTCAGACTTCTGAATAAAATAGAAAAGGCTGCCCCTAAGGACATGTCAACCATTTGAGGAAAAAGTTGCGAAGGTTGAGAAACCATGTGCGCAGTGAGAGAATGATACGGAGAGAGCTTGTTGTGGAACAGAGGGAAGACTATTGAGCGCTGAGCAATGTTGTACGAGAAGAAAGAGGTGTTTCCTTAAAACATAGGAAGGGACTGGTGAGACACAGGAGGACAAGAATTACTACGGTCACAGGAAATCTTGATTGATTGATCACAGTATAAGCTTAACACCTGAACCGCAGCAAACTCAGAACTGGGAGTATGAAGAGGAATGTATCAATGCAGCGAATTTCCAAATTGCGAGAAATCCATTTGTGGACTCATTGCCAAAGAATTGAACCATGCTAAAGGCGGTTAGATACTTCACGTCGTGAAGGCAAGATCGAGAGCTCACTCTCTCCTCCGAAAGTTGCGACATGTACTTGAAAACCGACACCCAGTATTGAATCCTACGTGCGCTACATTTGACGGCACACAGGGCCACAACGATGTTTTCAGGTACCTCAGGGTGAAGGGCGTAATTATTATGGAGGTGCTGGGCAGTGCTCTTGTGCCAATTGCTCTGCTGTTAGGGACACCAAGGGGTAGGGATGTACCTGCTGGAAGAAGAAAGAAGGAGTGCAGGTATGCTGGGAAGTGCTCCTTTCACTGCTACTAGTGGGGACAGCTTGATACAAGTGCAGGCCTGAAAAGGTGTAAAATTACTCCCCAAATAGATTACGTCTGTAAATGTACCTCATAAGCCGCCAGTGACTGCTGGAATGCTAGGATTTGAAGGCGCCGAAATGGAACTCCATGTTATACGAGAATTCGTCTTTATTCACGTGGAGATAAAATTTCTACATGCTTTAATGGTAGCGCCAGTTATCTGAGAAAGAGTTTGAGAAGACTGCAACTGTTTCCCATGTTTACTATCAGTACGATGAATGAGTCAACCTATACAATTTGGATGTTATGCATTATTACTGGAAGTAAATTGCAGATATTAACGGAAAATATATAAATCTGTGCCTTCCTAGCTGAGGCGATTATCTATTCCTGCTTCTATTCCCAGACGCACGAATGAAGTATGGCCCTATTGTATCTAGTGGAGCATCGACGGAGGCTGCGTTAACCTCACACAATTAGGAGATGAAACACGAGATTCGACACCTGGGGGAAGACTGACAATAATCTTTCAAAAAGCAACTCCTAACCGAAGTGTGGAATTTGGTCAAGGAGCAGGTCAGCTAAAATTTCATATTCAACGGAAGAAAGTATATGATCCGGGCAACATTAATTTCTTCTCTAGTGAAATGGAGCGAGCGATATTTTACATGATGGTCAATAAATAGTATTTCTGTGGATAGAGAAAACGTCAAAATGGCCCCAATAATCGTGCGACACTTCGGATTGAAGCTGAGGATGTGTTGCTTGAAAGCGTGTAAACTATGTCCTCAAAAAGGATGCTTCTGAAAACTTATCTCTTAAGTAATCAGTGACGGCAGTAACTCATAGGAGAAGACGGCGCCGAAATGGAATTACACATTCTACAAGAATTCGTCAATTTTCACGTAGAGGAAACATTTCGACATGTAGTAAAGGCGAAGTCAGACTTCCGAAATAGTATGAAAAGGCTGCCACTGAGGGACATGTCACCAATTTGAGGATAAAGTAAAGGTGGTGGAGATACCATGTGCTCACTGGGAAAATAATGTTCTGAGAGAGTATATATGGACAGATTATAGACTGTTAAACTCTCAGAAATGGTGCTTGGGCAGGAGGAGTTATTTTCTTACCAAAGAGAGTGCGAGTGGCGGGCAACGGCTAGGAAGTGAGGGGCCCAAATAGAACACCACATTCTACGATAATTCGGTTATTTTCACGAAGAGGCACAATTTCTACATGTAGCAACCTCCATGTCTGTCCTCTGAAAAATTTGGAAGTATTGCCCCCGATGGTCATGTCAACCGTCAAAACGACGATTGTGTCCACATTTAAAATTACAATCATTGGCATTATTACTACACGTAAACAAAGCATGAAAGTGAACATTGTACATGCCGGCCCATCCTAGTTGAGGCCAGAATGTAAAGCATGCTGCTGTCCGCAAATGCACGCATGATAAATGGCCCTGGTTGATCTAGTGAAACATCAATGGAAGCTGCATTAACGTCACTGATATAGGTGATAAAACACGAGAAAAGCCAGCTGTTGGAGCACTCTCAGAAAGCCTGTAAGATGCAACTCCTAACTGAGGTTTAGAATACTGTGAAGTAGCAGGTCAGTGAAAATGTACATGAACAACGGAAGAACATGAATGTTTTGAATGCAGTAATTGTTTTACTAGTAATCTGGAGCCTGCTATGTTGTACATGATTGTCATAAATTTGTAAATTGTATTTCACTGGATTAGGAAAATATGAAAATGGCCCCAATAATCGAGTGACGCTTCAACTGTAACGCGAGGATGTGTCGGCTTGAAATAGTGTAAACTATGTCCTCGACCAGAATACTTCTGAAAAGTTATGTATTAAGACGTCAATGACGGTAGGAACTGCTAGGAGGAGAAGGCACCGAAATGCAACATCACATTGTACGAGAATTCGTCTATTTTGAAGTAGAGGCAAAATGTCAACCTGTAGTAACGGTGAAGTTACACTTCTGAAAATTTGGAATTACTCCCCCGACGGTCATGTCAACTTCCAACATGACGAATGTGTCAGCCATTACAATTACAACCATTGGCCTTAATACTAGACGTAAAAATGCAGACATGAACGTGAACACTGTGAATGCTGCGCTTTAATAGCTGAGGCCAGAAAAAATGGCCTTCAGTTGTCCACTTACGCACGCATGAAATTGGTCATGATAGATCTAGTGAAACAACGATGAAAGCTGTGTTAAACTTACTGATATAGGTGATAATTCACGAGAAAAGCCATCTGGATGAGCACTGTCAGAAATCCTGTAAGATACAACTAGTAAGTGAGGTGTTGAATACCTTCAAATAGCAGGTCAGCGAAAATATTCATGCTCAACGGAAGATTATATATGTTTCTTAAAAGCAGTAATTGTTTTACTGGTGATTAGGAGCGTGCGATATTGTACACGTCTGCCCATAAATAGTATTTCTCTGGAATAAGAACGCATAAAAATGGCCCCAATAATGGAGCGACGCTTCAGCTCGACCTGAGGATGTGTCGGATTGAAATAGTATAAACGATATCCTCGACCAGAGTAATTCAAAAACGAATCACTTAAGCCGTCTGTGACGGCTGCAGCTGCTAGGAGGAGAAGGCGCCGAATTTGAACTCCACATTCTACGGGAATTCTTTAATTTTCACGTAGATAAAAAATTTCTTCGTGTAATTACGGTGGAAGCAGACTTCTGAATAAAATAGAAAAGGCTGCCCCTAAGGACATGTCAACCATTTGAAGAATAAGTTGCGAAGGTTGAGAAACAATGTGCGCAGAGAGAGAATGATATGGAGAGAGCTTGCTGTGGAACAGAGGGAAGACTATTGAGCGCTGAACAATGTTGTACGAGAAGAAAGAGGTGTTTCCTTAAAACATAGGAAGGGACTGGTGAGACACAGGAGAACAAGAATTACTACGGTCACAGAAACTCTTGTTTGATTGATCACAGTATAAGCTTAACACCTGAACCGCAGCAAACTCAGAACTGGGAGTATGAAGAGGAATATATGAATGCAGTGAATTTCGTAATTGCGAGAAATCCACTTGTGGACTCAATGCCAAAGAGTTGAACCATGCTTAAGGCGGTTAGATACTCCACGTCGTGAAGGCAAGATCGAGAGGTCTCTCTCTCCTCCGAAATTTGCGACATGTACTTGAAAACCGGCACCCAGTATTGAATCCTACGTGCGCTACATTTGCCGGCGGACAGGGCCAAAACGATGTTTCCAGGTACCTCAGGGTGAAGGGCGTAATTATTATGGAGGTGCTGGGCAGTGCTCTTGTGCCAATTGCTCTGCAGTGATGGACACCAAGAGGTAGGGATGTACCTGCTGAAAGAAGGTAGTAGGAGTGCAGGTATGCTGGGAAGTGCTCCTTTCACTGCTACTAGTGGGGACAGCTTGATACAAGTGCAGGCCTGAAAAGGTGTAAAATTACTCCCCAAATAGATTAGGTCTGTAAATTTACCTCATAACCGTCAGTGACTGCTGGAACTGCTAGGTTGTGAAGTCGCCGAAATGGAACTCCATGTTATACGAGAATTCGTCTTTATTCACGTGGAGATAAAATTTCTACATGCTTTAATGTTAGCGCCAGTTATCTGAGGAACAGTTTGAGAAGACTGCAACTATTTGCCAAGTTTACTATCAGTTCGATGAATGAGTCGATCTATACAATTTGGATGATATGCATTATTACTGGAAGTAAATCGCAGATATTAACGGAATATATATAAATCTATGCCTTCCTAGCTGAGGCGATTATCTATTCCTGCTTCTGTCCCCAGACGCACGAATGAAGAATGGCCCTATTGTATCTAGTGGAGCATCGACGGAGGCAGCGTTAACCTCACACAATTAGGAGATGAAACACGAGATTCGACACCTGGGGGAAGACTGAGAGAAATCTTTCAAAAAGCAACTCCTAACCGAAGTGTGGAATTTGGTCAAGGTGCAGGTCAGCTAAAATTTCATATTTGACGGAAGAAAGTATACGATCTGAGCAACATTAATTTCTTCTCTAGTGAAATGGAGCGAGCAATATTTTACATGTTTGCCGATAAATAGTATTTCTGTGGAGAAATGAAACGTCAAAATGGCCCCAAATATCGGGCGACACTTCAGATTGAACCTGAGGATGTGTTGCTTGAAAGAGTGTAAACTATGTCCTCGACCAGAATACTTCTGAAAAGTTATATATTATGACGTCAATGACGGTAGGAACGGCTAGGAGGAGAAGGTACCGAAATGCAACATCACATTGTACGAGAATTCGTCTATTTTGACGTAGAGGCAAAATTTCAACCTGTAGTAACGGTGAAGTTACACTTCTGAAAATTTGCAAGTACTGCCCCCGACGGTCATGTCAACCTCCAATATGACGAATGTGTCAGCCATTACAATTACAACCATTGGCCTTAATATTAGACGTAAAAATGCAGACATGAACGTGAACATTGTGAATGCTGTGCTTTAATAGATGAGGCCAGAAAAAATTGCCAGCTGTTGTCCACTTACGCACGCATGAAACTGGTCATGACAGACCTAGTGAAACAGCAATGAAAGCTGCGCTAAAAATACTGATAAAGGTGATAATTCACGAGAAAAGCCATCTGGATTAGCACTGTCAGAAATCCTGTAAGGTACAACTAGTAAGTGAGGCGCTGAATACCTTCAAATAGCAAGGCAGCGAAAATATTCATGCTCATCGGAAGATAATACATGTTTTTTAAAAGCAGTAATTGTTTTACTGGAGAAGAGGAGCGTGCGATATCGTACACGTCTGCCCATAAATAGTATTTCTCTGGATAAAGAACACATAAAAACGGCCCCAATAATGGAGCGACGCTTCAGCTCGACCTGAGGATGTGTCGGATTGAAATAGTATAAACGATATCCTCGACCAGAGTAATTCTAAAAACGAATCACTTAAGCCGTCTGTGAAGGCTGCAGCTGCTAGGAGGAGAAGGCGCCGAATTGGAACTCCACATTCCATGAGAATTCTTTAATTTCCACGTAGATAAAAAATTTCTTCGTGTAGTTACGGTGGATTCAGACTTCTGAATAAAATAGAAAAGGCTGCCCCTAAGGACATGTCAACCATTTGAGGAAAAGGTTACGAAGGTGAAGAAACCATGTGCGCAGTGAGAGAATGATATGGAGAGAGCTTGTTGTGGAACAGAGAGAAGACTATTGAGCGCTGAGCAATGTTGTACGAGAAGAAAGAGGTGTTTCCTTAAAACATAGGAAGGGACTGGTGAGACACAGGAGGACAAGAATTACTACGGTCACAGGAAATCTTGATTGATTGATCACAGTATAAGCTTAACACCTGAACCGCAGCAAACTCAGATCTGGGAGTATGAAAAGGAATATATCAATGCAGTGAATTTCCTAATTGCGAGAAATCCATTTGTGGACTCATTGCCAAAGAATTGAACCATGCTAAAGGCGGTTAGATACTCCACGTCGTGAAGGCAAGATCGAGAGGTCTCTCTCTCCTCCGAAAGTTGCGACATGTACTTGAAAACCGGCACCCAGTATTGAATCCTACGTGCGCTACATTTGACGGCACACAGGGCCACAACGATGTTTTCAGGTACCTCAGGGTGAAGGGCGTAATTATTATGGAGGTGCTGGGCAGTGCTCTTGTGCCAATTGCTCTGCTGTTAGGGACACCAAGGGGTAGGGATGTACCTGCTGGAAGAAGAAAGTAGGAGTGCAGGTATGCTGGGAAGTGCTCATTTAACTGCTACTAGTGGGGACAGCTTGATACAAGTGCAGGCCTGAAAAGGTGTAAAATTACTCCCCAAATAGATTACGTCTGTAAATGTACCTCATAAGCCGCCAGTGACTGCTGGAATGCTAGGATATGAAGGCGCCGAAATGGAACTCCATGCTATACGAGAATTCGTCTTTATTCACGTGGAGATAAAATTTCTACATGCTTTAATGGTAGCGCCAGTTATCTGAGAAAGAGTTTGAGAAGACTGCAACTGTTTCCCATGTTTACTATCAGTACGATGAATGAGTCAACCTATACAATTTTTATGATATGCATTATTACTGGAAGTAAACTGCAGATATTAACGGAAAATATATAAATCTGTGCCTTCCTAGCTGAGGCGATTATCTATTCCTGCTTCTGTTCCCAGACGCACGAATGAAGAATGGCCCTATTGTATCTAGTGGAGCATCGACGGAGGCAGCGTTAACCTCACACAATTAGGAGATGAAACACGAGATTCGACTCCTGGGGGAAGACTGACAATAATCTTTCAAAAAGCAACTCCTAACCGAAGTGTGGTATTTGGTCAAGGAGCAGGTCAGCTAAAATTTCATATTCAACGGAAGAAAGTATATGATCTGGGCAACATTAATTTCTTCTCTAGTGAAATGGAGCGAGCGATATTTTACATGTTGGTCAATAAATAGTATTTCTCTGGATAAAGGAAACGTCAAAATGGCCCCAATAATCGGGCGACACTTCAGAGTGAACCTGAGGATGTGTTGCTTGAAAGGGTGTAAACTATGTCCTCAAAAAGAATGCTTCTGAAAACTTATCTCTTAAGTCATCAGTGACGGCAGGAACTCATAGGAGAAGACGGCGCCGAAATGGAATTACACATTCTACAAGAATTCGTCAATTTTCACGTAGAGGAAACATTTCGACGTGTAGTAAAGGCGAAGTCAGACTTCCGAAATAGTATGAAAAGGCTGCCACTGAGGGACATGTCACCAATTTGAGGATAAAGTAAAGGTGGTGGAGATACCATGTGCTCACTGGGAAAATAATGTTCTGAGAGAGTATATATGGACAGATTATAGACTGTTAAGCTCTGAGAAATGGTGCTTGGGCAGGAGGAGTTATTTTCTTACCAAAGAGAGTGCGAGTGGTGGGCAATCTATGCCTCTTAAGCCGTCAGTGAAGGCAGCAACGGCTAGGAAGTGACGGTGCCCAAATAGAACACCACATTCTACGAGAATTCGTTTATTTTCACGAAGAGGCACAATTTCTACATGAGCAACGGCCATGTCAGTCCTCTGAAAAATTTGGAAGTATTGCCCCCGATGGTCATGTCAACCGTCAAAACGGCGATTGTGTCCACATTTACAATTACAATCATTGGCATTATTACTACACGTAAACAAAGCATGAAAGTGAACATTGTACATGCCGGCCCATCCTAGTTGAGGCCAGAATGTAAAGCATGCTGCTGTCCGCAAATGCACGCATGATAAATGGCCCTGGTTGATCTAGTGAAACATCAATGGAAGCTGCATTAACGTCACTGATATAGGTGATAAAACACGAGAAAAGCCAGCTGTTGGAGCACTCTCAGAAAGCCTGTAAGATGCAACTCCTAACTGAGGTTTAGAATCCTGTGAAGTAGCAGGTCAGTGAAAATGTACATGAACAACGGAAGAACATGAATGTTTTGAATGTAGTAATTGTTTAACTAGTAATCTTGAGCCTGCTATGTTGTGCATGGTTGTCATAAATTTGTAAATTGTATTTCGCTGGATTAGGAAAATATGAAAATGGCCCCAATTATCGAGAGACGCTTCAACTGGAACACGAGGATGTGTCGGCTTGAAATAGTGTAAACTATGTCCTCGACCACAATACTTCTGAAAAGTTATGTATTAAGACGTCAATGACGGTAGGAACGGCTAGGAGGAGAAGGCACCGAAATGCAACATCACATTGTACGAGAATTCGTCTATTTTGAAGTAGAGGCAAAATTTCAACCTGTAGTAACGGTGAAGTTACACTTCTGAAAATTTGGAAGTACTGCCCCCGACGGTCATGTCATCCTCCAATATGACGAATGTGTCAGCCATTACAATTACAACCATTGGCCTTAATACTAGACGTAAAAATGCAGACATGAACGTGAACATTGTGAATGCTGCGCTTTAATAGCTGAGGCCAGAATAAATGGCCTGCTGTTGTCCACTTACGCACGCATGAAACTGGTCATGATAGATCTAGTGAAACAGGAATGAAAGCTGCGTTAAACTTACTGATATAGGTGATAATTGACGAGAAAAGCCATCTGGATGAGCACTGTCAGAAATCCTGTAAGATACAACTAGTAAGTGAGGTGCTGAATACCTTCAAATAGCAGGTCAGCGAAAATATTCATGCTCAACGGAATATTATACATGTTTTTTAAAAGCAGTAATTGTTTTACTGGTGAAGAGGAGCGTGCGATATTGTACACGTCTGCCCATAAATAAGTATTTCTCTGGATAAAGAACACATAAAAACGGCCCTATAATGGAGCGACGCTTCAGCTCGACCAGAGGATGTGTCGGATTGAAATAGTATAAACGATATCCTCGACCAGAGTAATTCTAAAAACGAATCACTTAAGCCGTCTGTGACGGCTGCAGCTGCTAGGAGGAGAAGGCGCCGAATTGGAACTCCACATTCTACGAGAATTCTTTAATTTTCACGTAGATAAAAAATTTCTTCGTGTAGTTACGGTGGATTCAGACTTCTGAATAAAATAGAAAAGGCTGCCCCTAAGGACATGTCAACCATTTGAGGAAAAAGTTGCGAAGGTGGAGAAACCATGTGCGCAGTGAGAGAATGATATGGAGAGAACTTGTTGTGGAACAGAGAGAAGACTATTGAGCGCTGAGCAATGTTGTACGAGAAGAAAGAGGTGTTTCCTTAAAACATAGGAAGGGACTGGTGAGACACAGGAGGACAAGAATTACTACGGTCACAGGAAATCTTGATTGATTGATCACAGTATAAGCTTAACACCTGAACCGCAGCAAACTCAGAACTGGGAGTATGAAGAGGAATATATCAATGCAGTGAATTTCCTAATTGCGAGAAATCCATTTGTGGACTCATTGCCAAAGAATTGAACCATGCTAAGGGCGGTTAGATACTCCACGTCGTGAAGGCAAGATCGAGAGCTCTCTCTCTCCTCCGAAAGTTGCGACATGTACTTGAAAACCGACACCCAGTATTGAATCCTACGTGCGCTACATTTGACGGCACACAGGGCCACAACGATGTTTTCAGGTACCTCAGGGTGAAGGGCGTAATTATTATGGAGGTGCTGGGCAGTGCTCTTGTGCCAATTGCTCTGCTGTTAGGAACACCAAGGGGTAGGGATGTACCTGCTGGAAGAAGAAAGTAGGAGTGCAGGTATGCTGGGAAGTGCTCATTTAACTGCTACTAGTGGGGACAGCTTGATACAAGTGCAGGCCTGAAAAGGTGTAAAATTACTCCCCAAATAGATTAGGTCTGTAAATGTACCTCATAAGCCGCCAGTGACTGCTAGAATGCTGGGATGTGAAGGCGCCGAAATCTAACTCCATGCTATACGAGAATTGGTCTTTATTCACGTGGAGATAAAATTTCTACATGCTTTAATGGTAGCGCCAGGTATCTGAGAAAGAGTTTGAGAAGACTGCAACTGTTTCCCATGTTTACTATCAGTACGATGAATGAGTCAACCTATACAATTTGGATGTTATGCATTATTACTGGAAGTAAATTGCAGATATTAACGGAACATATATAAATCTGTGCCTTCCTAGCTGAGGCGATTATCTATTCCTGCTTCTGTCCCCAGACGCACGAATGAAGAATGGCCCTATTGTATCTAGTGGAGCATCGACAGAGGCTGCGTTATCCTCACACAATTAGGAGGTGAAACACGAGGTTCGACACCTGGGGGAAGACTGACAGAAATCTTTCAAAAAGCAACTCCTAACCGAAGTGTGGAGTTTGGTCAAGGAGCAGGTCAGCTAATATTTCGTATTCAACGGAAGAAAGTATATGATCTGGGCAACATTAATTTCTTCTCTAGTGAAATGGAGCGAGCGATATTTTACATGTTGGTCAATAAATAGTATTTCTCTGGATAAAGGAAACGTCAAAATGGCCCCAATAATCGGGCGACTCTTCAGATTGAACCTGAGGATGTGTTGCTTGAAAGAGTGTAAACTATGTCCTCAAAAAGAATGCTTCTGAAAACTTATCTCTTAAGCCATCAGTGACGGCAGGAACTCATAGGAGAAGACGGCGTCGAAATGGAATTACACATTCTACAAGAATTCGTCAATTTTCACGTAGAGGAAACATTTCGACATGTAGTAAAGGCGAAGTCAGACTTCCGAAATAGTATGAAAAGGCTGCCACGGGGGGACATGTCACCAATTTGAGGATAAAGTAAAGGTGGTGGAGATACCATGTGCTCACTGGGAAAATAATGTTCTGAGAGAGTATATATGGACAGATTATAGACTGTTAAGCTCTGAGAAATGGTGCTTGGGCAGGGGGAGTTATTTTCTTACCAAAGAGAGTGCGAGTGGCGGGCAATCTATGCCTCTTAAGCCGTCGGTGAAGGCAGCAACGGCTAGGAAGTGACGGTGCCCAAATAGAACACCACATTCTACGAGAATTCGTTTATTTTCACGAAGAGGCACAATTTCTACATGTAGCAACGGCCATGTCAGTCCTCTGAAAAATTTGGAAGTATTGCCCCCGATGGTCATGTCAACCGTCAAAACGACGATTGTGTCCACATTTACAATTACAATCATTGGCATTATTACTACACGTAAGAAAAGCATTAACGTGAACATTGTACCTGCCGGCCCATCCTAGTTGAGGCCAGATTGTAAAGCATGCTGCTGTCCGCAAATGCACGCATGAAAAATGGCCCTGGTTGATCTAGTGAAACATCAATGGGAGCTGCATCAACGTCACTGATATCGGTGATAAAACACGAGAAAAGCCAGCTGGAAGAGCACTCTCAGAAAGCCTGTAAGATGCAACTCCTAACTGAGGTTTAGAATACTGTGAAGTAGCAGGTCAGTGAAAATGTACATGAACAACGGAAGAACATGAATGTTTTGAATGCAGTAATTGTTTTTCTAGTAAATTGGAGAGTGCTATGTTGTGCATGATTGTCATAAATTTGTAAATTGTATTTCACTGGATTAGGAAAATATGAAAATTGACCCAATAATCGAGTGACGCTTCAACTGGAACACGAGGATGTGTCGGCTTGAAATAGTGTAAACTATGTCCTCGACCAGAATACTTCTGAAAAGTTATGTATTAAGACGTCAATGACGGTAGGAACGGCTAGGAGGAGAAGGCACCGAAATGCAACATCACATTGTACGAGAATTCGTCTATTTTGAAGTAGAGGCAAAATTTCAACCTGTAGTAACGGTGAAGTTACACTTCTGAAAATTTGGAAGTACTGCCCCCGACGGTCATGTCATCCTCCAATATGACGAATGTGTCAGCCATTACAATTACAACCATTGGCCTTAATACTAGACGTATAAATGCAGACATGAACGTGAACATTGTGAATGCTGCGCTTTAATAGCTGAGGCCAGAATAAATGGCCTGCTGTTGTCCACTTACGCACGCATGAAACTGGTCATGATAGATCTAGTGAAACAGGAATGAAAGCTGCGTTAAACTTACTGATATAGGTGATAATTGACGAGAAAAGCCATCTGGATGAGCACTGTCAGAAATCCTGTAAGATACAACTAGTAAGTGAGGTGCTGAATACCTTCAAATAGCAGGTCAGCGAAAATATTCATGCTCAACGGAAGATTATACATGTTTTATAAAAGCAGTAATTGTTTTACTGGTGAAGAGGAGCGTGCGATATTGTACACGTCTGCCCATAAATAGTATTTCTCTGGATAAAGAACACATAAAAACGGCCCTATAATGGAGCGACGCTTCAGCTCGACCAGAGGATGTGTCGGATTGAAATAGTATAAACGATATCCTCGACCAGAGTAATTCTAAAAACGAATCACTTAAGCCGTCTGTGACGGCTGCAGCTGCTAGGAGGAGAAGGCGCCGAATTGGAACTCCACATTCTACGAGAATTCTTTAATTTTCACGTAGATAAAAAATTTCTTCGTGTAGTTACGGTGGATTCAGACTTCTGAATAAAATAGAAAAGGTTGCCCCTAAGGACATGTCAACCATTTGAGGAAAAAGTTGCGAAGGTGGAGAAACCATGTGCGCAGTGAGAGAATGATATGGAGAGAGCTTGTTGTGGAACAGAGAGAAGACTATTGAGCGCTGAGCAATGTTGTACGAGAAGAAAGAGGTGTTTCCTTAAAACATAGGAAGGGACTGGTGAGACACAGGAGGACAAGAATTACTACGGTCACAGGAAATCTTGATTGATTGATCACAGTATAAGCTTAACACCTGAACCGCAGCAAACTCAGAACTGGGAGTATGAAGAGGAATATATCAATGCAGTGAATTTCCTAATTGCGAGAAATCCATTTGTGGACTCATTGCCAAAGAATTGAACCATGCTAAAGGCGGTTAGATACTCCACGTCGTGAAGGCAAGATCGAGAGCTCTCTCTCTCCTCCGAAAGTTGCGACATGTACTTGAAAACCGGCACCCAGTATTGAATCCTGCGTGCGCTACATTTGACGGCACACAGGGCCACAACGATGTTTTCAGGTACCTCAGGGTGAAGGGCGTAATTATTATGGAGGTGCTGGGCAGTGCTCTTGTGCCAATTGCTCTGCTGTTAGGGACACCAAGGGGTAGGGATGTACCTGCTGGAAGAAGAAAGTAGGAGTGCAGGTATGCTGGGAAGTGCTCCTTTAACTGCTACTAGTGGGGACAGCTTGATACAAGTGCAGGCGTGAAAAGGTGCAAAATTACTCCCCAAATAGATTAGGTCTGTAAATGTACCTCATAAGCCGCCAGTGACTGCTAGAATGCTGGGATGTGAAGGCGCCGAAATCTAACTCCATGTTATACGAGAATTCGTCTTTATTCACGTGGAGATAAAATTTCTACATGCTTTAATGGTAGCGCCAGTTATCTGAGAAAGAGTTTGAGAAGACTGCAACTGTTTCCCATGTTTACTATCAGTACGATGAATGAGTCAACCTATACAATTTGGATGTTATGCATTATTACTGGAAGTAAATTGCAGATATTAACGGAACATATATAAATCTGTGCCTTCCTAGCTGAGGCGATTATCTATTCCTGCTTCTGTCCCCAGACGCACGAATGAAGAATGGCTCTATTGTATCTAGTGGAGCATCGACGGAGGCTGCGTTAACCTCACACAATTAGGAGATGAAACACGAGATTCGACACCTGGGGGATGACTGACAGAAATCTTTCAAAAAGCAACTCCTAACCGAAGTGTGGAATTTGGTCAAGGAGCAGGTCAGCTAAAATTTCGTATTCAACGGAAGAAAGTATATGATCTGGGCAACATTAATTTCTTCTCTAGTGAAATGGAGCGAGCGATATTTTACATGTTGGTCAATAAATAGTATTTCTCTGGATAAAGGAAACGTCGAAATGGCCCCAATAATCGGGCGACTCTTCAGATTGAACCTGAGGATGTGTTTCTTGAAAGAGTGTAAACTATGTCCTCAAAAAGAATGCTTCTGGAAACTTATCTCTTAAGCCATCAGTGACGGCAGGAACTCATAGGAGAAGACGGCGCCGAAATGGAATTACACATTCTACAAGAATTCGTCAATTTTCACGTAGAGGAAACATTTCGACATGTAGTAAAGGCGAAGTCAGACTTCCGAAATAGTATGAAAAGGCTGCCACGGGGGGACATGTCACCAATTTGAGGATAAAGTAAAGGTGGTGGAGATACCATGTGCTCACTGGGAAAATAATGTTCTGAGAGAGTATATATGGACAGATTATAGACTGTTAAGCTCTGAGAAATGGTGCTTGGGCAGGAGGAGTTATTTTCTTACCAAAGAGAGTGCGAGTGGCGGGCAATCTATGCCTCTTAAGCCGTCAGTGAAGGCAGCAACGGCTAGGAAGTGACGGTGCCCAAATAGAACACCATATTCTACGAGAATTCGTTTATTTTCACGAAGAGGCACAATTTCTACATGTAGCAACGGCCATGTCAGTCCTCTGAAAAATTTGGAAGTATTGCCCCCGATGGTCATGTCAACCGTCAAAACGACGATTGTGTCCACATTTACAATTACAATCATTGGCATCATTACTACACGTAAACAAAGCATGAAAGTGAACATTGTACCTGCCGGCCCATCCTAGTTGAGGCCAGATTGTAAAGCATGCTGCTGTCCGCAAATGCACGCATGATAAATGGCCCTGGTTGATCTAGTGAAACATCAATGGGAGCTGCATCAACGTCACTGATATCGATGATAAAACACGAGAAAAGCCAGCTGGAGGAGCACTCTCAGAAAGCCTGTAAGATGCAACTCCTAACTGAGGTTTAGAATACTGTGAAGTAGCAGGTCAGTGAAAATGTACATGAACAACGGAAGAACATGAATGTTTTGAATGCAGTAATTGTTTTTCTAGTAAATTGGAGAGTGCTATGCTGTGCATGATTGTCATAAATTTGTAAATTGTATTTCACTTGATTAGGAAAATATGAAAATGGCCCAAATTATCGAGTGACGCTTCAAACTGGAACACGAGGATGTGTCGGCTTGAAATAGTGTAAACTATGTCCTCGACCAGAATGCTTCTGAAAAGTTATGTATTAAGACGTCAATGACGGTAGGAACGGCTAGGAGGAGAAGGCACCGAAAAGCAACATCACATTGTACGAGAATTCGTCTATTTTGAAGTAGAGGCAAAATTTCAACCTGTAGTAACGGTGAAGTTACACTTCTGAAAATTTGGAAGTACTGCCCCCGACGGTCATATCAACCTCCAATATGACGAATGTGTCAGCCATTACAATTACAACCATTGGCCTTAATACTAGACGTAAAAATGCAGACATGAACGTGAACATTGTGAATGCTGCGCTTTAATAGCTGAGTCCAGAATAAATGGCCTGCTGTAGTCCACTTACGTACACATGAAACTGGTCATGATAGATCTAGTGAAACAGCAATGAAAGGTGCGTTAAACTTACTGATATAGGTGATAATTCACGAGAAAAGCCATCTGGATGAGCACTGTCAGAAATCCTGTAAGATACAACTAGTAAGTGAGGTGCTGAATACCTTCAAATAGCAGGTCAGCGAAAATATTCATGCTCAACGGGCAATACGCGAAAAAAAAAATACTACGTTCAAGGTGTAATCGATGCCTCTTAAGCCGACAGTGACAGCAAGAACAGCTAGGAGGAGAGGACGCCGAAGTGGAACACGACATTCACGAGGAGGCACAATTACTACATGTAGCAACGGCCATGTCATTCCTCTGAAAAATTTGGAAGTGATGCCCCCGATAGTCATGTCAACCTTCAAAACTACGATTGTGTCCACATTTACAATTGCAATTGTACCGGGAGGTACACCTCTACGCCGCACATTTAAATCTTGCGCCTAAAAGAACTCTCCTACAGGAGAAACACTGAACTTGAAACTAGACCTATTTAAGCCTTTTCTCAGAAAATGTCACTACCGTAATTTTGTTTATTGTGAAGTTTCCAGTACTGTGTGAATTTCAACTTGGTTTGTTTTCCGTTCATCAAGAAGTTTGGACATTCTCTCATAGATGTCACTGCTAGAAACCTATGATCATGCACCCTGGTGCGAAGTGAAAGAACGTTTTTGAAGAAGTTTTTTATTCGTAAGTTTCTTTTACTAATTGATGTTCATTTATTTTTGGGGTGGCAAAATTGATCTTTTCTTTCCGCCAGTTTTGAATCCAGCCAATACTTTGAAATAAATTTCCAACCAATCCTGTAGTGCTTCTTCGATTCTGAGGGCCACTTTTGAATTTGACCTACAAAAGTCTGTGGGTTTGTCTTGATTATTCATGAAAGGTCTCGAACTTTCCCCGAGGGTTTATAAACTGCGGATTTTCACGTCTCTTGGCCATTTTATCAACATCTAACTTAGTGTGTATGTCGAGCAGGAGGCCGCAGGCGCCTCTTTCATCAGGCAGCAGGTCTTCAGCAAGGTAATGGCCAGTTAACATCTTTATTTCTTGCTAGCTGGGCAGGTTAACCTTAGGGAAAGGTCCGAAACTTTAACCATGTACCCTTTTCTACAAATGTAATTTTCTGCCGGCTTATGTAAGAAACTAATATCTTTAACTGTAAATCGGGGATAGAGAGTGACCTACCCTCTCGAGCTCCCCTTCCCTTTGGTTTGAGGTGACTACGTTTTGTAACTTATTTTCTTCCTTTCCGTAATGTCTTAAGATTTCTTTGTTATACGAGTCACCTCCATAGGTTGGGAATAGCCCCTGTTTTCATCGGCCTAGTGCCCTTTAGTTTTTATGTGTTCATATCGAGAAGCGGAAGCATTTGCCTCCTTTCATTTTGTGTTCGGACCATTTAGTTAACTGTTATTGCTTCTACACGAAGGCCCTATAGGTTGGGTATGATATACCCCTGATTCAATTTGTAAGTCGGGCCATGGAAGGCCAGGAGGTGTAAGATATTTTTGGTGTAGCCTTGTATAGGCGTGGAAAACTGAGAGCACGTCAGCTCTTTTCTACTTTTGTGAAAGTGCCTCTGGGAAGCTTGATATTGTGAGTACGGAGCTAGTGCTCCATTGTATTGAGGGATATCTGCCTTTGTCTAGATTTGTGCCTTTGTAAATTTTGAACTGAGTGCTCACGAATTTTGAAACGAGGAACTGGATGCCCGGATTACTAAACAGTCACTAAATTTTGGATGTTCCTGCTATGTATAAACGATGACACGGTACCTGGTATGTCATTGCTATCTCACTAAGTGAAAAGTTGCTAAAGTTTTGTTGTTGATTTTTGAAGTTGCAAAGAAATATAACCTTTGTTAAAGTTTTAAATCACTTCATGAATTTGTAGTCAGACCCATTCACCCCGGCACCTTCATTCACCTCTGCTGGTCCACGGGTAGCCCCGTAACAACAATCATTGGCATTATTACTAAACTTTAAAAAGGCATGAACGTGAACATTGTACATGCCGGCCCATCCTAGTTGAGGCCAGAATGTAAAGCATGCTGCTGTCCGCAAATGCACGCATTTTAAATGGCCCTGATTGATCTAGCGAAACATCAATGGAAGCTGCGTTAACGTCACTGATATAGATGATAAAACACAAGGAAACCCAGCTGGAAGAGCACTGTCAGAAAGCCCGTAAGATGCAACTCCTAACTGAGGTTTAGAATACCGTGAAGTAGCAGGACAGCGAAAATGTACATAAGCAACGGAAGAACATAAATGTTTTGAAAGCAGTAATTGTTTTACTAGTAAACAGTAGTGTGCTATAATGTACAATATTGTCATAAATTTGTAAATTGTATTTCTCTGGATTAGGAAAATATGGAAATGGCCGCAATAATCGAGTTACGCTTCAACTGGAACACGAGGATGTGTCGGCTTGAAATAGTGTAAACTACGTCCTCGACCAGATTATTTCTGGAAACGTATGTATAAAAACGTCAGTGACAACAGGAACTGCTATTAGGAGAAGGCGCCGAAATGGAACTCCATACTCTACGAGAATTATTCAATTTTCAAGCATATAAAAAATTTCTAAATATAGTAACGGCGTGGTCAGACCCCTGAAAGTGTTTGAAAAGGTGGACTGAAGGAAATGTCTAGCATTTGAGGACGAAGCAGAGGAGGTGGAGAGACCAAGTGCTCACAGAGAAAATAAGGTTCTGATAGGACATATTTGGACAGACAGTAGATTGAGAAGTGGTGCTTGGGCAGAAAGAGATATTTTCTCACCAAATAGAGAGGGAGTAGCGGGCTATACGGGAACAAGAAGCACTACGTTCCACGTGTAATCTATGCTTCCTAAGCCATCGGTGAGGCAGGAACTGCTAGGAGGCGAAGGTGCCATCATGGAAGACCTCATTCTCTTATATTTCGTCTATTCTCATGTAGAGGTAAAATTTCTACAGGTAGTAACGATGACTCAGACATCAAATAAGTTTGGAAGTCGCGCTGCGATGGTCAGGTCAATCATCAAGACGACAAATGTAACCACCTTTAAAATTACAATCTTAGGCTTTATTACTAGACGTAAAATGCAGTTATGAAGGTGCACATTGTAAATGCTGCGCCTTCCCAGCTGACGCCAGAATATTGCCTGCTGCTGTCACCAAACGCACGCATAAAAATTGGCCCTGATTGATCTAGTGAAACATCAATGGAGGCTGCGTTAAGCTGACTGATATAAGTGACAAAACACGATAAAAGCCAGCTGGAGGAGCACTGTCAAGATGCCTATACGATGCAATACCTATCTGAATACTGAATACTGTCCAGTAGCAGGTCAAAGAAAATATTAATGTGCAACGGGAGAAAATACATGTTTTGGAAACAGTAAATGTTTTGGTAGTGAACAGGAGCGTGCGATATTGTACACGATTGTCCATAAATAGTATTTATCTGGATAAAGGAAAACATCAAAATTGCCCCAGTAATCGAGTGACGCTTCAGCTCGAACCTGAGGATGTGTCGGCTTGAAATAGTGTAAAATACGCCCTCGGAAGCAGTATTTCTCAAAACTTATCACTAATGGCGTCAATGAAGAGAGGAACAGCTAGAAGGAGAAGGCGCCGAAATGCAACTCCATATTCTACAAGAATTCTTCAATTTTCACGTAGATGGAAAATTTCTAATTATAGTACCCAGAAGTCAGACCTCTGAAAAAGATTGAAAAGGCTACCACTGAAGTACATGTGAACCATTTGAAGATAAAAAAAGGATATGGAGGAACAATGTGCGCAGAAAGACAATGAGGTGGAGAGCGAATGTGGCGGATGAGGAAAGACTGTTGTGCACTGAGAAATGTTGTGCAATAATAAGAGGTATTTCTCACCGTATAGAGAGGGACGGATCAGACACAGGAGATCATGAAGTACTACGGTCGCAGGAACTCTTCTCACAGTCTAAGCTTAAATCCTGATCCCCAGCGAACTCTGAACTGTGCATTTGAAGAGGGATATATGAATGCAGTAAATTACCTAATTGCGAAAAATCATTTGTTGACTCAAAGCCAAAGAATCGAACCTTGCTACGGACAGTGGGAAACTCCATTTCGTTAAGGAGATAGTCGAATAAATAGAAGGCGAGATCGAGTGAACTCTCTCCACTCTGGAACTTGCGACATGAACTTGAAAACCGGCACCCAGTATTGAATCATACGTGCGCTCGATTTGTCGGCGGACAGGGCCGCATCGATGTTTTCATGTACCTCAGGATGAAGGCGTAATGATTAGGGAGGTTCTGGGCATTGCTCGTGTACCAGTTGCTCTGCTCTGTGGGGACACCACGAGGTAGGAAGTACATGTTGGAAGAAGAAAGGGGGATTCTTGAGACTCTGGAAACTGCTCTTGTAACTGCTGCTCAGTGGGTCCGGCTTGATAAAAGTGCTAGCCTGAAATAATGTAACAGAATATCCTCGATCGGAATACTTCTGTAAAATTGTCCCTTGAGCCGTCAGTGACGGCAGGAAGTGCTATGGGGCGAAGTGTCCGAAATCGAACTCCACACTTTACAGGAATTCCCCTATTTTCTAGTAGAGGAAAAATTACTACATGCGGTCATGGAAGGTCAGGACTATGAGAGGAACGTAGGAGTGGAGGGATTCTGGGACCTGTGCTTATAACTGCTGCTCAGTGGAGACAGATTGATATAAGTGCAACAATGAAATGTTGTATACTATATACTCGACAAGAATTTATCTCTTACGCCGGCACTTACAGCCGCAACTGGTAGAATGCGAAGGCGCCGAAATGGTACACCACATTCCACGAATACTCGGCCATATTCACGTAGGGGCAATTTACTTCATATAGTACCGGTGTCGTCAGATCACTGAGAATGTTTTGAAAGTGTTGTCAGTCATGGACTTGCCAACCATCAGTACGACAATTGTGTCCACCTTTACTGTTCCGATGATAGGCCCTATTACTACAAGTAAAATACCGTCATGAACGAGAATATTGCTTAAGCTGCGCCTTCCTAGGTGAGGCAAGAAGCCGTAGCCTACTGCTGTCCACAAACGCACGCATGATAAATTGCCCTGATGGATCTAGTGGAACACCAATGGAGGCTGCGTTTACCACCAAGAAGTAAGAGATGAAGCACGAGATTCGGCACCTGAAGGAGCACTGACAGAAAGCCTTTAAGGATCATCCTAACTGAAATGTAGGATATGGTCAAGGAGCAGGTCAACGACAAAATCCATACACAACGGTAGAAAATAAATGGTCTGGCCAGTACTACATTTTGCTAGTGAGCATGAGCGTGCCATCAATTCATCACCAAGCAAACTCTAAACTGGGCGTCTGAAGAGGGATTAACGGATGTAGTGAATTTCCTAATTGCGAGAAATCCAAGACTGGACTGAGATTGGAAGGTATTGAACCATTCTACTGAGAGTGGGTAGCTCCATGTTGTTCACGCACTGGCATAAGAAGGAGAAGGCAAGGTCCAGAGGACTATCTCTCCCCTCAGGAAGGTGGGACATGGACTAGAACGCCGGCACCCTGTATCGCTTCGCGCGTGCGCTCTTTTGTCGGCGAATAGGACCAAATCGAAATATTCAGTTACCTCATGGAGAAGGGTGTAATGAATAGGGAGCTGCTTAGCACTGCTCTGCTACCTGTTCCTCTGCTTTGAGGGGAAGCGACGCGGTAATGAGGTACCAGTATACTATATTGTACACGTTTGTCCATAAGAAGTAGTTCTCTGTGTAAATAGAGCGTCAATATGGCCTCTATAATCGAGCGACGCTTCATCTCGAACTTGAGTATGTGTCTGTAAAGTAGAAAGAAAAGGATATAGAGAAGCCATGTGTGTAGAGAGAGAATCAGGTGTAGAAAGCATATGAGGAGTGAGAGAAGACTGTTGATCCCTGGGAAATGTTGTGTGAGGAGAAAGAATTACTTCATACGGGATAGAGGGGGAGTGGTGAGACAGTGAGACATAAGAGAACAAGAAGCACTACGGTCAAAGTAGTTGTTCTCCCAGTAAAACATTATCACTTGATCTCCCAGCAAACACCAAACTGAGCGCCGTAGAGATATATATGAAGGTAGTGATTTCCCTAGTTGCGAGAAATCGTTGTGTGCGCATAAAGGGCAAAGCATTGAAGCCTGCTACAGAGAGTGGGGGATTTCTTTGGATAAAGTAAACATCTAAATGGCCCCAGTAATCGAGCGACGCTTCAGCAAGAACCTGAGATTATGTCGGCGTGAAATAGTGTCAATTATGTCCTCGAAAGGAATAAATCTGAAAACTTATCGCTTATGCCGTCAGTCACGGCAGGAACTGCTAGGAGGGGAAGGCACCGAAATGGAACTGCACATCCTACAAGAATTCGTCAATTTTCACGTAGAGGAAAAATTTCTACATATAGTAACGGCGAAGTCAGACCTCTGAAAGACTTTGAAAAGGCTGCGACTAAAATATATGTTACCCATTTGAGGAGAAAGTAAAGGATGTGGATAGACCATGTGCTCACAGTGAAAATTAGGTTCTGAGAGAGAATATATGTACAGAGAATAGACACTTAAACTTTGAGAAATGGTGCTTGGGCAGAAAGAGTTATCTACTCACCAAATATGGGGAGCGGCGGTAGATACGAGAACAAGAATCATTACGCTCAAAGTGTAATCTATGACTCTTAAGCCGTCAGTGACGACAGGAGCTGCTAGGAGAGGAAGGTGCCGAAATAGAACACCAGATTCTATGAGAATTCGCCTGTTTTTATGTAGAGGCAAAATTTCTACAAGTAGTAACGGCGACGTCAGTCCTAGGAAAAGTTTCGAATTACTGCCCCCGATGATCATCTCACCATCAATTCTACGAATGTAACCACCTTTACCATTTAAATCATGGGCGTTATTACTAGACGTAAAATGCAGCCGTGAACATTGTAAATGCTGCGCCTTCCTAACTGATGCCAGAATACATTGTCTGCTGCTGTCCAATAACGCACGCATGAAAAATGGCCCTGATCGATCTAGTGGAACGTCAATGGAGGCTGCGTTAAGCTCACTGATATAAGTGATAAAACACTAGAAAAGCCAGCTAGAAGATCACTGTCAGAAAACCTGTAAGTTGCAACTCCTGATGTTTAGAATACTGTCAAGTAGAGGGTCAACGAAATATTCATGCGCAACTGAAGAAAATACATCTTTTGAATACAGTAAGTATTTTACTAGTGAACGGGAGCGTGCGATATTGTACACGATTGTACATAAATAGTATTTTCCTGAATAAAGAAAACATCAAAATGGCCAGGATAATAGACCGACGCTTCAGCACGAACCTGATGATGTGTCGACCTGAAATTGTGTAAACTATTCCCTCGACCGGAATAATTCTGAAGACTTTTCACTTATGGCGTGAGTGACGGCAGGAACTGCTAGGAGGAGAAGGCGCCGAAATGGAACTCCACATTCTACGGAAAATCTTCAATTTTCACGTAGATGAAAAATTTCTAAATAGTGTAACGGTGAAGACAGACCTCAGAAAGTTTTTGAAAAACCTACCACTTAAGTACATGTGAACCATTTGAGGGTAGAGTAAAAGAGGTGGAGGAACCATATGCCCAGAGAGAGAATGATGTGTAGAGCGAATGTGAGGGCAGAGAGGAGAGTGTTGAGCACTGAGAAATGTTGTACCTGTAAGAAGTCATTTTCTCACAATGTATAGAGGGACTCGTCAGACACAGGAGAACATGAAGTACTACGGTCACGGGACTCTTCTCACAGTATAACCTTAACACCTGATCCCCAGTGAACTCAGAAAAGGGAATCTGAAGAGGGATATATGAATGCAGTGAATAACCCAACTGCGAGAAATTATTTGTGGACTCAAATCCTAAATTGAACCTTGGTACAGACAGTGGAAATTTCCACGTCGTGGAGGATATAGTAGAATAAGTAGAAGGCGAAATTAAGTGTACTCCCTCTCCTCTGGAATTTGCGACATGGACTTGAAAACTGGCACCCACTATTGAATCCTATGTGCGCTCCTTTTATCGGCGGACATGCCCACATCGATGTTTTAAGGTACCTCAGGCTGAAGGCGTAATGATTGGGGAGGTGTTCGGCATTGCTCGTGTACCAGTTGTTCTGCACTAAAGGGGCACCACGAGATAGGAAGTACCGTTGGGAAGAGGAAAGTAGGAGTCATGAGACTCTGGAAACTTCTCTTGTAATTATCTTGTAATTCTCTTCTAATTGCTGCTTGATAGAAGTGCCAGCCTGAAATAATCTAACAGAATGTCCTCGATCGGAATTCTTCTGGAAATTGATCTCTTGAGCCGTCAGTTTTCTGGTAGAGGCAAATTTTTTCTACGTGCAGTATTGATAAAGTCAGTACTCTAAGAAGTTATATGGACATGCCAGCCATCAGTACGACGAATGTGTCCACATTTTACTATTCGGATGATAAGCATTATTACTAGAAGAAAAATGCAGACTTGAACGAGGCCATTGTAAGTGCTGAACCTTCCTTGCTGAGGCGAGAATCCATTGCCTGCTGCTGTTCACAAACGCACGTACTAAAAATAGCCCTAATGGATCTAGTGAAACGTGGGAACAGTAGAAGGCGGCATTTGATGATAAAGTAAAGGAGATTGAGAAACCGTGTGCGCAGAGAGAGAAGGAGGTAGATAGAGCACATAAAGACAGAGAGAAGACTGCTGAGAGCTCAGAAATAATGAATGTGGAGAAAGAGGTACTTTCGCACCAGATAGCGAGGGAGAGGCGGGAAATATTAGAACAAGAATTACTGCGGTCGCAGAAACACTTCTCCCAGTATAAGCATATCACGTGATCCCCAGCAAACTCTAAACTATGCGTCTGAAGAAGAATATGAGTCTAGTGAATTTCCTTATTGCTAGAAATCCAAGTGTGGGGAGAGATCGGAAAGCATTGCACCATGCTACAGGAAGTGTGAAGCTCCATGTTGCCCACGCACTGATTGTAGAAAGAGAAGGCGATGTCGACAGTACTCTCTCTCTCTCTCTCTCCTGAGTTAAGTGTGATAAGGACTAGAACTCAGACACCCAGTATCGAATCCTACGTGCGCTCGTCTTGTCAGTGAGCTTTGCCATATCGAAGTTTCCAGGTACCTGATGAAGAAGGGCGTAATGATTAGGGAGATGCTGGGCAGTGCCTCTGTAGCAGTTGCTCTGCTCTGACGGGACGACACGCGGAGGGTGGTACCTCTTGGAAGAGGAACGTACGAGTGGGTACTGATTGATATAAGTGCAACAACGAAATGTTGTATACTATACACTCGACAAGAACTTAACTCTTAAGCCGCCACTTACAGCCGGAACTGGTAGAATGCGAAAGCGCCTTAATGGAACACCACATTCCACGAAAACTCGGCCGCACACACTTAGGGGCGATTTTTTCATGTAGTACCGGTTTCGTCAGACCACTGCGAATGGTTTGAAAATGCTGTCAGTCATGATCTTACCAACCACCAATACGACAAATGTGACCATATTTACAGTTCCGATGATAAGCATTATTACTACAAGTAAAATAGAGTCATGAACGAGAATATTGCAAAAGCTGTGCCTTCAGAGATGAGGCAAGAAGCCATAGCCTCCTGCTGTCCACAAACGCACGCATGATAAATGGCTCTGATGGATCTAGTGGAACAAAAATAGAGACTGCGTTAACCTCCCGTAAGTAGGAGATAAAGCACGAGATTCTGCACCTGAGGGAGCACTGACAGAAAACCTTTAAGGAGAAAATCCTAGCTGAGAGCTCGGATATGTTAAAGGAGCAGGTCAACGACTAAGTTCATACACAACGGTAGAAAATAAACGATCTGACCAGCACTAACATTTTGCTAGTTAACATGAGCGTGCCATCACCTGATACCCACGCAAACTCTAAACTGGGTGTCTGAAGACGGGTATATGAATGTAGTGAATTTCCTAATTGCGAGAAATCATGACTGGACTGAGATTGGAAGGCACTGAACCATTCTACAGAGAGTGGGTAGCTCCATGTTGTTCACAGACTGGTAGAAGAAGGAGAAGACAAGGTCGAGCGGACTCTCCCTCTCCTCAGGAAAGTGGGACATCGACTAGAACGCAGGCACCCAGTATCGAACAATACGTGCGCTCCTCTTGTCGCCGAACTGGACCAAATCGAAGTTATCTGTTACCTCAAAAATTAGGGTGTAATGATTTCGTATTGCTGAGCACTGCTCTGGTTCCTGTTGATCTGCTCTGAGGTGATGCGACGAGGTAGTGAGGTACAAGTATAATGTATTGTATAAGAAGTAGCTGTCTGTATAAATAGAGAGTCAAAATCGCCCCTGTAATCGTGCGACGCTTCAGCTCGAACGTGAAGATATGTGAGTGGGGAGATTCCGGTGGAGAAAGCAATTTAGGAGAGGGAGAAAACTGTTGAGCTCTGAGAAATGTAGTGTGAGGGGAAAGAAGTAATTTCATACCGGTTGGGCAGGGAGTGGTGAGGCATAGGAGAACAAGAAACACTACGGTCACAGTAATTCTTCTCACAGTAAAACCTTATCACCTGATCTCCCAGCAAACTACTAACTGAGCGTCGAAGAGGTATAGATGAATGTAGTGAATTTCCAAGTTGCGAGAAATCGTTGTGAGGACAGAAAGTGTAAAGCATTGGAGCCTCCTAGAGAGAGTTTGAGGATTCACGTTGTGAAGGACCTTGTAGAAGAAGGAGAGAACATGGTCGACAGGACTCTCTCCCATCTGGAAGTTGTCACACGGAATTGAACACCGAGTCACAGTATCGAATCCTACGTTCGCTCCACTTGTCGGCGAACAGAACCACATCGATTTTTACAGGTACCTCATGGAGAATGGCGCAATGATTATGGAGGTGCTGGGCAGTGCTCTTCTACCAGTTGATATGCTGTGATGGCCACCACGAGGTAGTGAGTTCTCTGGCGGAAGGGGAAATTACGAATTGAGGGATGCTGTGAAGTGCTTTTTCCACTGGTGCTCAGTGTGGACAGCTCGATACAAGTGCAGGCCTGAAATAGTGTAAAATATGTCCCCAAACAAAATATGTCTGAGAATGGAACTCAACATTATACGACAATTCATCTTCGTTCATGTAGAGGTAAAGTTTCTACATGCATTAATGGGAACGCCAGACCGCTGAGAAAGAGTTTGAGAAGACTGCAACTGTTCGCCATGTCTACCATCAGTACGATGAATGTGTCCACCTTTAAAATTTTGATGATATACATTATTAGTAGAGGTAAATTGCAGATATGAACGGAACCAATTTAAACGCTGTGCTTTCCTAGTTGAGCCGAAAATCCATTGCCTGCTTCTCTCGCCAGACGCACGAATGGAAAATGGCCCTGATGGATCTCGTGAAATATCAATGGACGCTGCGTTAAACTCACTGAATTAGGAGATGAAGTGCGAGATTCGACAACTGGGAGAGCACTGTCAGAAAGCTTCTAAGTAGCAGCTCCTAACTGAAATGTAGAATATGGTGAACGAAAATTCGTACACAGCGGAAGAAAATACCTGATCTGGCCAGCCCTAATTTCTTCCTAGTGGAGGGGAGTATGCGCTATTGTATACGTTTGTCCATAAAAAGTATTTCTGCGGATAAAGAAAACATCAAAATTGTCCCAGAAATCGAGCGACGCTTCAGCTCGAACCTGAGGACGTGTCAACTTGAAATAATGTAAACTATGCCCTCAAAAGGAATAATTCTGAAAACTTGTCATTTCTGCCGTCATTGAAGGCAGGAACTGCTAGGAGGAAAACGCGCCGATATGGAACTCCGCATTCTACGAGAAGTTTTCAATTTTCACGTAGATGAAAAATTTCTAAATGTATTAACGGCGAAGTCAGACCTTTGAAAAAGTATGAAAAGGCTACCACTGAAGTACATGTGAACCATTTCGGGATAAAGTGAAGGAGGTGGAAAAACCATGTGCGCAGAAGGAGAATGAGGTGGAGAGCGAATGTGGGGACAGAGAGAAGACGGTTGAGCACTGAGAAATGTTGTAAGTGTAACAAGAGGTATTTTCACACCATATTTAGTGGGACTGGAAAGACACAGGGGAACAAGAAGTACTACGGTCCTACGAACACTTCACAGGATAACCTTAACACCTGATCCCAGCGAACTCAGAACTGGTCATCTGCAGTGGGATATAAGAATGCAGTGAATTACCTAATTGTGAGAAATAATTTGTGGACTCAATACCAAAGCATTGAACCTTGCTACAGTCAGTGGGAAGCTCCACTTCGTTAATGCCTAGTAGAATACTTTCAACGCGAGATCGAGTGTACACCCTCTCCTCTGGAAGTTGCGACTTGGACTTGAAAATCGGCTCCCAGTATTGAATCCTACGTGCGTTCCTTTTGTCGGCGGACATGGCGACACAGATGGTTTCAGATTCCTCAGCGTGGAATCGTAATAATTAGAGAGGTACCGGGCATTGCTCGTTTACCTGTTGCTCTGCTCTGAGGGGACACCACGAGGTAGGAAGTACTTGTTGGAAGAAGAACGTAAGAGACCTGAGACGCAGGAAACTGCTCTTGTAAGTGCTGCTCAGTGGGTCCGGTTTGAAGAAAGTGCCAGCCTGAAATAATGTTAGAGAATGTCCTCGATCGGAATATTTCTGCAAACTTATCTCTTGAGCCTTCAGTGACGGCAGGAAGTACTATGGGGTGAAGTCTCCGAAATGGAACTCCACATTTTACCAGAATTCCCCCATTTTCTAGTAGAGGTAAAATTTCTACGTGCAGTAATGGTAAAGTCAGAACTCTAAGAAAGATTATGAAAAGACTACCACCGATGGATATGTCAGCCATCAGTACGACAAAAGTGTCCACCTTTACTATTCGGATGAGAAGCATTATTACTAGAAGCAAAATGCAGACATGTTAAATGGCCTTGATGGATCTAGTGGAACATCAATGGAGGATCAATCAAGCAATCAATCAATACTGATCTGCATTTAGGGCAGTCGCCCAGGTGGCAGAATCCCTATCTGTTGCTTTCCTAGCCTTTTCCTAAATGATTTCAAAGAAATTGGAAATTTATTGAACATCTGCCTTGGTAAGTTATTCCAATCCCTAACTCCCCTTCCTATAAATGAATATTTGCCCCAGTTTGCCCTCTTGAATTCCAACTTTATCTTCATATTGTGATATTTCCCACTTTTATAAACGCCATTCAAACTTATTCGTCTACTAATGTCATTCCACGCCAGCTCTTCGCTGACAGCTCGGAACATACCACTTAGTCGAGCAGCTCTTCTTCTTTCTCTCAATTCTTCCCAACCCAAACATTGCAACATTTTTGTAACGCTACTCTTTTGTCGGAAATCACCCAGAACAAATCGAGCTGCTTTTCTTTGGATTTTTTCCGGTTCTTGAATCAGGAAATCCTGGTGAGGGTCCCATACACTGGAATCATACTCTAGTTGGGGTCTTACCAGAGACTTATATGCCCTCTCCTTTTCATCCTTACTACAACACCTAAACACCCTCATAACCATGTGCAAAGATCGGTACCCTTTATTTACAATCCCATTTATGTGATAACCCCAATGAAGATCTTTCCTTATATTAACACCTAGATACTTACAATGATCCCCAAAAGGAACTTTCACCCCATCAACGCATTAATTAAAACTGAGAGGACTTTTCCTATTTGTGAAAATCACAATCTGACTTTTAACCCCGTTTATCAACATACCATTGCCTGCTGTCCATCTCACAACCTCCCAGAAGTAGGAGATTAAGCACGAGTTTCAGCACCTAAAGGAGCTTTGACAGAAAGCCTTTAAGGAGAAAATCGTAACTGAAATATAGAATATGGTCAAGGAGCATGTCAACGACAAATTTCATACACAAAGGTAGAAAATAAATCATCTGGCCAGCACTAACATTTTGCTAGTGAACATGAGTTGCCATTACCTGATCCCCAAGCAAACTCTAAACTGGGCGTCTGAAGGGGCGTCTGAACAAGTCCTTGGACACTCCCGGCATTAAATGAAATACGGCATTTCATTTTTCCTGAAGTAGGAAATAAAACACGAGATTCGGCAATGGAACAAGCACTGTCAGAAAAACATTAAGAAGGAACGGGCAAATGTTGTGAATATTTCCAAGGGGCAGGTCAACGGAAATATACATGCACAATCTAAGAAAATTCATGATGTGGCCAGCACTAATTTCCTACTAGTGAAGACGAACGTGCCATATTTTACATGAATGTCCATAGGTAGTATGTCTCTGGATAAAGAGAACATCAAAATGACTCAGTATTCGAGCGACGCTTCATCTCGAACCAGAGGATGTGTGTGAGCAGTAGAAGGCGACATTTGGTGATAAAGTAAAGGAGATTGGGAAACCATGTGCGCAGAGAGAGAAGAAGGTAGAGAGGACACATAAAGGCATAGAGAAGACTGCTGAGCGCTCAGAAATAATGAATCGGGAGAAAGAGGTTCTTTCACACTGGATAGCGAGGGAGAGGCGGGAAATAAAAGAACAAGAATTTCCACGGTCGCAGAAACACTACTCCCAGTATGAGCATATTACATGTTCCCCAGCAAACTCTAAACTGGGCATCTGAAGAGGGATATATGAATGTAGTGAATTTCCTTATTGCTAGAAGTCCAAGTGCGGAGAGAGACTGGAAAGCATTACACCGTACTACAGACCGTGGGAAGCTCTATGTTACGCACGCACTGGTTGAAGAAGGAGAAGTCAAATTTGAGAGTACTCTCTCTCATGAGGAACTTGTGATATGGACTAGAACACAGGCACCCAGTATAGAATCCTAATTGCGCTCGTCTTGTCAGTGAACGGTGCCATTTAGAAATAATCAGGTACTTCTTGGAGAAGTGCGTAATGATTAGGAAGGTGCTGGGTAGTGCCCTTGTAGCAGTTGCTCCGCGGTAGGGTGGTAACTGTTGGAGGAGGAATATATCAGTGAAGGGATTCTGGGAACATTTCTTATAACTGCTGCTCACTGGGGAAAGATTGATGTAAGTGCAACAATGAAAACTCGGCCATTTACAGTTAGGGGCAAACTTCTTCATGTAGAACGGGTGTCGTCAGACCACTGAGCATGGTTTGAAAATGCTGTCAGTCATAGACTTGCCAACCATCAGTACGACAATTGTGTCCAAAATTACTGTTGCGAAGCTAAGCATTATTACTACAAATACAATGCAGTCATCAACGAGAATGTTGCAAAAGCGGTGCCTTCCTAGATGAAGCAAGAAGCCATAGTCTCCCGCTGTCCACGAACGCACCCATGATTCATGTCCCTGATGGATCTAGTGGAACATCAATAGAGTCTGCGTTGAGTTCCAAGAAGTAGGAGATAAAGCACGAGATTGGGCACCTGTGGGAGCACTGACAGAAAGCCTGTAAGGAGTAAATCATAACTGAAATGTAGAATATGGTCAAGGAGAAGGTCAACGAAAACGTTCATCTACAATGGTAGATTATAAATGATCTGATAATCACTAACATTTTGATAGTGAACATGAGTGTGCCATCACCTGATCCCCAAGCAAGCTTTAAACTGGGCGTCTGTAGGCGTATATATGAATGTAGTGAATATCCTAATAGCGAAAATCCAAGACTGGACTGAGATTGGAAGGCACTGAATCATTCTACAGAGAGTGGGTATGTCCATGTTTTTCACGCACTGGCAGCAGAAGGAGAAGGAGAGATCGAGTGAACTCTCTCCGCTCTGGAACTTGCGACATGGACTTGAATACCGGCACCCAGTATTAAATAAAACGTGCGCTCCTTTTGTCGGTGAACAGGGCCACATCGATGTTTTCAGGTTCCTTAGGGTGAAGACGTAATGATTAGGGAGGTGCTGGGCATTGCTCGTGTACCAGTTGGTCTGCTCTGTGGGGACACCACGAGGTAGAAAGTACCTGTTGAAAGGGGAATTTAGGAGTCTTGAGATGCTGGAAATTGCTCTTGTAACTGCTCCTCAGTGGGTCCGGCTTGATAAGAGTGCCGGCCTGCAATAAGGCAACAGAATGTCCTCGATCGGAATACTTCTTGAAACATATCCCTTGAGCCGTCAGTGACGGCAGGAAGTGCTATGGGGCGAAGTCCCCGAAATGGAACTCCACATTTTACAGGAATTCCACTATTTTCTAGTAGAGGAAAAATGTATACATGCAGTCATAGTAAGGTCAGGATCATCAGAAAAAATATGAAAAGACTACCACCGATGGATATGTCAGCCATCAGTACGACGAATTTGTCCACCTTTACTATTCGGATGATGAGCATTATTACTAGAAGGAAATTGCCGACATGAACGAGGCCATTGTAAATGCTGTGCCTTCCTTGCTGAGGCGAGAATCCTTTGCCTGCTGCTGTCCATAAACTTACGTATGAAAGATAGCCTTTTGGATCTAGTCAAACATCAATGGAACCAGCGTTAACCTCACTGAAGTAGGGGTCCGGCACCATCGCTAAATCTTTAGCGTTACGGCCTTTGATCACAAGGGTCCTGGGTTAGATTCCTGGAGGGGTGATGCGATCTAACCATCATTAGTTTATTTCCTTACACGGTTCTGGATGAATTGTTTGTCTACATCATCATTTCATCCCTCTCACGACGCAGACTTCGCCTACGGGCGTCAAATCCAAAAAACTGCATCGGTCGAGCCGAAAATGTTCTCGGACACTCGTATCACTAAAAGAAATAAGCCATTTCACTTTTTCCTGAAGTTGGAAATGGAACACAAGATTCGGCAACAGGAGGAGCACTGTCAGAAAATAAATTAAGAAGCAACTGCCACCTGTGATATAGAATACGGCCAAGGGGAAGGTCATCGAAAATATTTATACAAAACCAAAGAAATTACATGAACTGGCGAGCACTAATTTCCTACTAGTGAAGAGGAGCGTGCCGTATTGTACATGATTGTCCATAAGTATTATGTCTCTGGATAAAGATAAGATCAAAATTCCCCAGTATTCGAGCGACGCTTCATCTCGAACCAGAGGATGTGTGGGAACAGTAGAAGGCGGCATTTGATGATAAAGTATTGGAGACTGAGAAACCATGTGCACGGAGAGAGAAGGAGGTAGAGAGAGCACATAAAGTCAGAGAGAAGACTGCTGAGCGCTCAGAAATAATGAGTGAGGAGAAGGAGGTACTTTCACACTTGGTAGCGAGGGAGAGGCGGGATATAAGAGAACAAGAACTACTACGGTCGCATAAAACTTCTCCCAGTATAAGCATTTTACGTGATTCCCATCAAACTCGAAACTTGGCAACTGAAGAGGGATATATGAATGTAGTGAATTTCCTTATTGCTAGAAATTCAAATGTAGAGAGAGATTCCAATGCATTGCACCATACTACAGAGAGTGGGAAGCTCCATGTTGCGCACGCACTGGTTGAAGAAGGAGAAGGCAAGTTCGAAAGCATTCTCTCTCTCCTGACGAATTTCTGATAAGAACTATAGCACAGGCACACAGTATCGAATCCTACGTTCGCTCGTCTTGTCAGTCAATGGTGCAGTATCAAAATTTTCAGGTACCTCATGGAGAAGGGCGGTAATGATTAGGGAGGTGCTTAGCAGTGCCTTTGTAGCAGTTGCTCTGCTCTGAGGGAACGCCACGCAGTAGGGTGATAGCTGTTGGAACTGGAATGTAGGAGTGGGAAGATTCAGAGAACTGTTCTTATAACTGCTGCTCAGTGGGGACAGATTGATATAAGTGCAACAATAAAATGTTGTATACTATATACTCGACAAGAACTTATCTCTTAAGCCGCCACTTACAGCCGAAACGTGTAGAATGCGAAAGCGCCGAAATAGAACATCACATTCCACGAAAACTCGGCCATACACACATAGGGGCAATTTTCTTCATGTTGTATCGGTGTCGTCAGACCACTGAGAATGGTTTGAAAGTGCTGGCATTCATAGATTTATCTACCATCAGTACGACAATTGTGACCACATTTACATTTCCGATGATAAGCATAATAACCAGTATAATGCAGTCATGAGTGAGAATATTGCAAAAGCTGTGCCTTCCTAGATGAGGCAAGAAACCATAGCCTCCCGCTGTCCACAAACTCACGCATGATAATTGGCCCTGATGGATTTTGTGGAGCATCAATACCCCTGCGTTAACCTCCCAGAAGTAGGAGATAAACCACGAGATTCGACACCTGTGGTAGTACTGAAAGAAAGCCCTTAAGAAGTACATTCTAGCTGAGACTTGATATTGTATAGTCTTTTTGGGTGTTAACCTCCCAGAAGTAGGTGATAAAGCACTAGATTCGGCACCTGTGGTAGTACTGACAGAAAGCCCTTAAGAAGTACATTCTAGCTGAGATGTAAGATATGGTCAAGGGGCAGGTCAACGACAAAGTTCATGCACAACGGTAGAAAATAAATGATCTGGCCCGCACTAACATTTTGCTAGTGAATATGAGTGTGCCATCACCTGATCCCCAAGCAAACTCTAAACTGGGCGTCTGAAAAGCGGTATATGATGTAGAGAATTTCCTAATTGTGAGAAATCCAAGAGTGCACTGGGATTGGAAGGAACTGAACCATTCTACAGAGAACGGGTAGCTCCATGTAGTTCACGCACTGGCAGAAGAAGGAGAAGGCAAGGTCTAGAGGACGCCCCCTTTCCTCAGGAATCCTACGTGCGCTCGTCTTGTCAATGAATGGGACCAAGTCAAAGATTTCATTTACCTCGTGGAGAAGGGCGTCATGATTAGGGAGGTGCTGCCCTTGAAGCAGTTGCTCTGCTCTGAGGGGACGCCACGTGGTCGAGTGTTACCTGGCGGTAGAGGAACGTAGGAGTGGAGGGATTCTGGGACCTGTTCTTATAACTGCTGCTCAGTGGAGGCAGATTGATATAAGTGCAACAATGAAATGTTGTATACTATATACTCGACAAGAACTTATCTCTTAAGCCGCCACTGACGGCTGGAACTGCTTGAATGCTAAAGCGCCGGACGGATCACCACATTCTACAATAACTCGGCCGTATTCACGTAGAGCCAAAATTTCTACATATACTGCATGCGACGTCAGACCTCAGAGAATAGTTTCAAAATGCTGCCATTCATGGAGTTGTCAACTATCTGTATTACGATTGTGTCCACCTTTACAGTTCCGAGGATAAGCATTATTACTAGAAGTAAAATGAACGAGACTATTGCAAACGCTGTGCCTTCCTAGATGAGGCAAGAAGAGATAAGCTCCTGCTGTCCATTACGCAAGCATGATAAACGGCCCTGATTTATCTAGTCTAACATCAATGGAGGCCGCGTTAACATCACTGAAGTAGGAGATGAAGCTCGAGATTCAGTACAATGGGTAGCACTGACAAAGGGACTTTAAGGAGCAACTCCTAACTGAAATGTAGAATAAGATCAAGGAGAAGATCGTTGAGCACAAATAGTTTTTGTGTGAGAAGAAAAATGTACTTTCTCACCACATAGACAGGGTGAACAAGAATTACTACGGAAATCTCCTGCAAGTATAACCATACCAACTGATTCTTCAGCAAACTCTAAATGGGGCGACAAAAGAGGGATACATGTATGTAAAGTATTTGGTAATTGCGAGAAATCCATGTGTGTACTGAAAGTGCAAATCACTGATCCGTGCTAAAGAGAGGGGGAATTTCCACGTTGGGAAGGCCCTGGTAGCATAGGGAGGAGGCGAGATCGAGAGAACTCTCTTTCCTCTGGAAAGTTGGACTTGAACACCTACACCCAGTATCGAATCGCACGTGCGCTCTTAATGTCGGCGAACACGGTCATACGGAAGTTGTCAGGTACATCATGGAGAAGGGCGTAATGATTTTGGAGATGCTGGGCAGTGCTCTTATACCAGTTGTTCTGCTCTGTAGGGTTACCGCGAGGTATGGAGGTACCTGGTGGAGGAGTCAAGTAGTTGTGGAGTGATGCTGGGCAATGATCATTTAACCGTTGCTCAGTGGGGCCAGCTCGATAAAAGTGCAAGCCTGAAATTGTGTAAAATATGTCGTCGAGCAGGATATGTCGGAGAACTTATCCCTTGAGCTGTCGGTGACGGCAACTAAACAAAGAGTAATAATACGTAGGTTAACTAAAAAAATTGTATTACTTGAGGGTGGCAACTTCATGTAACATACATTAATGTACCCATACCTTTCCTAGCTAAATTATCCTGTGGCTACCGGGCTGGAAAGGGGCTACGCGGATTTGGTCCGTAGGTATAATCTCTACTTTACTTAAGGCCTTAGTCACTTCCTTTCCACCCGTAGCACTTTTATGCTCCATTGTCACCATAAGACTTATCTGTGTCGATGTGTCATAAAGCAGATTGTAAAAGGGAAGGTAAAAATATTCTGTGATTGAAAATATCCAGCCTGAGTTAATAAAGATGAGTGCGAGGACGAGAAGCTTGTTATGTCTATTGGCCACACAGCTCTTGGTAAGTAAAATGTTTAAAAATGTCTAAAATCAGTGCACAACTAAAGGGTCAGAGAGAAATTGTTTATATATATTCCATGTTTCAGATAATTTCCCATCATTGATAAACGTTAATTTCACAGTCGACATGTTGGTATGTGTGATATATTCATATACAGTGGTTTTATTCCTCTTTTATTTCTACATAGTTGATATAAAATATTTGTATACTTGGTGTGTGGTCATTGACTGAAAGGCGTGTAGATGAACAATACTCTTGACTTCAGTTTGTCCCTTTTTTCAGAGAGTAGAAATATCAGCATAATTACTGTATGCTACTGGTTGAAATTAGCATAACAATTCGTGCCTTTATTAAAGCAAATAAATGCTTGAAATGAGATCCAACTGCATCTAGCAAACTTGCATTGGTTTCATTTATAATTCAACTTAGGCCAGGTAGCAGTTGAGCCTCAGGTCTTCAGAAATGGCTTTTAGTGAGGAATACTGAGTTCCTGACTTCATTTAATCCACCTGACTAAATCACTAGTGCAGACACCATCATGGAGCATATTCGAAGGACGTAGGCCTACTATTTCATGAAACACACTCCAGAGAACCGAATCATTTTTATGAGTGATGTTGTTGACAAATTTACAAACCATTGATGTATTCATTGATGCATTCTCATCCACATTTGTTACAATTACCGTAGTTTAATTTTACAAAAGTCACTGACAACAATAAAAGCTTCACTGAAAATTCAGCTTTCAAAATAAACACAGAGGGCTCACCAATAATGACTGCAACTCATTTGCGATCCTCTGTACATGTATATTATGAAGCAGAAGCGCCTCATATTCACACACACCTCTCTCATCCCTTATATTCCCAATGGAAATACTAAAAATAGTGAACGATTTTTCAACTTCAAGTCAACATTGATTATGACTTCGCAAAATGATGGCTATATAACCCACATTGATGGTGAAATATGTATTGCCAATGACAATAAAACGTTGCAAATAAAATACATCTGTGATAGTTTGGTTCTATAAAAAGCATCTATTCCCTGAAAAACCACTCACTATTAATGATGTTCACTCATTAGTCTCACAATTATGTTCAATTCTTGTTATCTACACGTCTGCACGTAGATTTCCGAAATGACACAAAAAACTTGCACTGTATACGTGGGTGGAAGGAACAAGAAAATGGTTACGGTATATATGTTTGGAAATGTCAAAACATAGTTGTGTACTAAAACCATTATCAACCACAAATACATTGAAATGCATTTAACAGTTCATTATGGTGACACAAATGACTAAATCTTTTTCTGTGTATGGTGTTCTTAATAGATTTTGATACTAGTGAACGTGTACAGGTTCGTCCTTTAGTAGGATGTCTCTGGATAAAGAGAAGATCAAAATTACCCCCAGAAATCGAGCAGCTCCTCAGCTCGTACACGAGGTTGTGTAGGAAAAGTAGAAGGCGGCATTTGAGGATAAGTATAGGAGGATGAGAGTGCACGCGCGCAGAGAGAGAATCAAGTGAAGAGTGCCTATAAGGACAGGTGAACACTGTTGAGCATTGAGAAATAGTCGCTGAGAAGAAAGGGAATATTTCACACCTGATAGAGAGGGAGTGGTAATACATAGGAGAGCAATAAGCACTACGGTCGCCGGAGCACTTCTCCCACTATAACCATATCATCTGATCCCTCACGAAACTCCGAACAGGGCGTACGAAGAGGGATATATAATAAAGTAGTGATTATCCTACCTACAAGAAATGCATATGTGGACTCAAAGCGCAAAGCATTGAACTACGCAAGAGACAGTGGGAAGCGCCCCGTTTTGAAGGACCTAGTACAAGGAGGAGAAGGCAAATTGATAGGAACCTCTCTCCTCTGGAAGGTGCGACATGTTCTTGAACACCGGCATCCAGTTTCGAATCCTGCGTGCGCTCCTCTTGTCGGCGAACAGGGCCACATCGAAGTTTTCAAATACGATTTTAATCACCATTACTAGAAAAAAAATGCAGACTTGAACGTGGCCATTATAAATGCTGTGCGTTCCTAGCTGAGGAGAGAATACTTTTGCTTCCTACTTTTCATAAAAAGCAAGCAATGGTAATGGCCCTGATGAGTATAGTGAAATGTCAAAGAAGGCTGAGACTAAGGATATTGTTGATCAAATTCACCATAATAGAACAACGAGAAATTTCACGCACAACGGTTGAAAATAGCTTATCTGGTCAGAACTGATTTTTTCCTACTGTACAACATCATGAGGTATTTTACACGTTTGTCTGTAAATACGAAGTCTCTCGATAAGGAGAATATCTATATGGCCCAAGTATCGTAGGACGCTTCAACTCGAGGAATACTCCTCATCATTCGACTGAGAGCAGGGTTTTTAGTCGAGTGTGCTCACCTCTGGTACCCCCCTTCACCCAAGAGTGGGATGTGCTGTGTCCATATACGTTACTTGTCTACGGTCTTCAAAGTACCATTCATTCTTGGAGTGTCCACCGCCCAGTGAAAGTCGAATGGTAGAATAAAACTACACGAATATATAGTGTTGGCTTGATTCAGTTTCCAAATTTCTTACTTAATTACGCAACACTAGAGCCACGTTGACTCACGGGGCATAATTGCAGAAAAACGACGTAAAATGTGCAGGTGGAAAAGTTTCTTACTATCAATAGAAAATGTTGAAGTAACACTAGTCCAAATGAAACTCATTCACAACCCTTCGTAGAACGAAAGTTCGCATAAACCCCCTGAACACTCTACAAGGGGAAACGTAGTCTTTACTGAAGGTGAGGAAGCTCTGGCACTCCAAAAGGAAAACTTATCCGAATACAAATATTCAGAACCCCCTATTAGGCTGCGAATATGGCTCTCCAGAAAGACCGAAGTATGCCTGTGAGGTGAAAATGAAATGGCGTATGGCTTTTAGTGCTAGGAGTGACCGAGAACAAGTTCGGTTTGACACATTCAGGTCTTTCGATTTGACACCCGTGGGCGTGTCGGGATGTGGATTCAATGTTGATGAAGACGGCACATCACCCAGCCCCCTTGTCAGCGAAATTGATCAATTTTGGTTAAATTTCTCGACACCGCCGAGAACCTAACCCGGGCTCCTGTGATCGAAGCCAGGCACGCTAACAATTTAGACCTAGAGCCGCACGATTCCGAGGTAAGTAAGAGCTAGAGGCACAAAGATCGGAACATCCTAAAGCAACAACGCATCACTCCCACCTTGTCGGTGTTTAATTCAGATAACCCTCCTACGTAAAATAGCTATGATCATCTTCAGTTGTTAGATCACACCTTTCCTTGAGAAGCTTCGACACTGTAAATTTGCATTGTTATTAACACACACGAACAGCTGACTACAAAGAAATGATAAGCAGTGAGAACTGACCAACTAGAATTCTCCCACTACTGTGTTATCAGCCAGTGTTTCCTGCTGCTCTTTCAATCGTTCCAGCTGTGAGTCTCTAGACAGGAGAGGCGATAATTAGTCTCTTCTCTGCGATGTTACCCCTTAAAAAGGAATCAGCTAGAGACCTGCATGAACTATTGTCCACGTAATTGCTCGTAGGGGACATTGAGCCAAAGCCTGGTCCTGTCTTGGGGACTCAATGCGAAATGTGTTCGTCACTCTATGCATCACTGGCGAAACATGGGGAAATGTGCTGGTTGCATCCGAGAGAAGACACCAGAGTGGAGGTATAAATGTGTAGAAATCTTGTGTATAATTGTGTAGTTCAAAAGAAAACCTCAATCATAACTCTTCATAGAACGAAAGTTCGCATAATACCCGCTGAACAATGTACAACGGGAAACCTAGTATTTACTGAAGGTGAGGAAGCTTGCCTTTCAGTTATTTAGCACTAGCATGGCAAAAATCTTATTTATATTTAGAGAAACTAGCATTCCAGTCTTTGAACACAGTGAAGCGACTGAAATATTCACGCAGGTGTTGAATGATATGTCTGATGCTTTAAATAGCACTACACCATCATCTGCTTTGAGGAAAGATTCGAAACACCATCAAATTATACTAGACATACCTGTTATTCTAAATAATACAGTGATCTTGAAACTGTTGTTTCCGTGGGCAAGCTTGATAGAAGTAAGTAACTGAAATTGTCTTAGCTATGTTGTCGAACACAATGTCCGAGAACTTGTCTCTTAAACCGCTAGTGACTGCAGGAACAGCTTGTATCACAAGAACAAGAGGTGGCATTTAAACAGAAAGTAAAGGAGGTGGAGAAACCGTGTAAAGAGTGCGAGATGGAGCAGTAGGTGGAGAGCACTTGTAAGATCAGAGAGAAGATTGTTGAGAACCAAGAGCTAGAATATGAGGTGAAACGTATGTTTCCTATCCGGATAGAGGGAGGGTGGTGAGATATTGAAAAAGCAATAATGCGGTGGCAGTAACTGCTCTCACAGTTCAACCACATAACGTGATCCCTCGTTAAACTCTAAGTTAGGCGTCTGAAGAAGGATCTATGAAACTAGTGAATTGTCTAATTGCGGTAAGTCCACGTGTGGACTGAAAGTGCAAGACAGTGAGCCATGCTACAGAGAGGGGGCAGTTGCAACTAATGAAGTCGTTGGTAGAAGAGGGAGAAGACATGATCCAGAGGACAATCTCTCATTAGGAAGTTGTGACATGGACATGAACACCGGCACCCAGTTTGGAGGCACACCTGGGTTCCTCTTGCCGGCGTACCGTTCCACATGGCAGGACCTCATGGACAAGGGATAAATGACTGCTGAGGTTCTGGGCAGCGCTCTTGTAGCAGTTGATCTGCTTTGTGGGGACACCATGTTGTAGGGAATTACGTGTTCGAAGAGGAAGGTAAGAGTGGAGCGATGCTGGGCAGTACTCTTATAACTGTTGATTCCTGCGGCCAGCTTAATACAAGTAAATGACTGAAATAGTGTTAGCTATGTTATCGACCAAAACGTCTGAGAACTTATCTCTTAAACCGCTACTGACTGAAGGAATAGCTGGAAGGGAAATCACCGGTATGAAACTCAACATTCTAAGAGAATTCGCCCAACTTCACGTATAGGAAAATGTCTAAAGGTAGAAATATCAAGGTCAGGCAACTGAGAAGGGGCCGGACAAGACTGCCACTGATGGAAATGTCAACCATCCGTACTATGAATGTGTCCACCCTTTAAATTCCGTATTACTAGAAATACAATGCACACCCGAATGAGACAATTGTAAATGCTGGGCATTCCTAGCTGAGGAGAGAAACAATTGCCTGCTGTTTTCCACAAACTTGCGCAATAGAAAATGGTCCAGAAGAATGTAATGAAACATAAACGGAGGCTCCGTTTACCTGACTGAAGTAGGAGATGAAACAGGAGATTCGGCAACTGGAGGAGCACTGGTAGGATGGCATTATGGAGCAACTTCTAATTGTGATGAAGGATATGGTCAAAAGGTGGTTAACGAAAACTGTCAAGCACAACGGGAGAAAATATTGATCTGGCAAACCGTAATTGTTTACCAGTGAAAAGTATCATGAGATATTGTACACGTTTGTCTACACACAGGATGTCCATGGACAAAGAGAACATCAGAATGGTGCCAATATTGAGCAACGCTTCAGCTCGAGGAGTACTGCTCTTTAGTCCAATATGAACAGGGTTGTTAGTCAAATTTGCACACCTCAGGTTTTTCCTCCCAGAGTACAACGTGCTTGGCCCATACACCTGAACTGGCTCCGGTCTTCTACAGACCCTTTCTTTCCTGGAGTGTCCACCACCCAGTGAAGGAGGAATGGAAGTATAAAATTTCACATATGTATAGGGTTGGCTTGTATTAGTTGTCACTGAATGTCCCAAACCCAGAGAAAGCGGGATACAATATGCATATGAGAAACAATACGAGGTATAATATGTTGGAGGAATGGTGCGTTACTACCAATGGATGAGGTTTACGTAGCCCTAATCTAAAAGAGATTCTCAACCACACTGGACACGGCACCTATTATTACTGGAAGTTGAGTGAGATATGATCATCCAAAAGGAATCATCAATTGAAAACAAGGATTACCAATCCCATGGTAGGCAGTGCACATAGCTCCTGGGTAAGACAGAAGTATGCTTCTGAGGAAATTGAGAGCATGGTTCCGAAAGACTGGAACATCCTAAAGCAACAACTCAACGCACTCACCTTGCAGTTGTTAAATCAGATAACCCTCGAAATATAGACAACCTTCCTACAATTGGACCTAAACACCTATGATCATCTCAAATTGTCAGATAATTGCTTAGACGGAGAAGCTCGACAGAGAAAAGAGGCAGGTATTTACAAGACGCGAAGAGCTGAAGAGCTGACACAAAAGAAGTGATAAGCATTGAGACGTGACCATTCACAATTCTCCCACAATCGTGTTATCAGCCAGCACTTCCTGCTGCTCTTTGCATCATTCCAGTTGTGGGTCTCTATACAGGAGAAAGAAGAATGTGTCACTCAGCTGCGATGTTACTGCTTTAGAGGAAAACAGCTAGACTCTTGTACGCACTTAGCTTCAAGCTACAGCTCAAATGAAGCATCGAGAAATAAACTGTCTGCGGCAATATGTGCTTCACTGTTGAAGCATGGGGAAATATGGCAGACGCAGAAGACAGAGGACTCCAGAGTGGAAAAATAACTGTATAGTAGTCTTAAGTGAGGGGGAACCACCTGAGGGTATATCAGAACAGTAGGAGGCGACATTTTTAGCGAAGGTTAAGAGGAGGAGAGGCTATGTACTGACGGAGAGAGAAAGAGGTGGAGAGAGCATGTAAGAACGGAGAGAAGACCGTTGAGCACTGAGAATTGGTGTGCGAGAAGGAAAATGCACTTTCTCACCACATAGAGAGGGAGTGGTGAGACATAGGAGAACAAAAAGCACTACGGTCGCAGGAAATCTCCTCCCAGTATAACCATACCAACTGATTCCCCAGCAAACTCTAAATGGGGCTACAGAAGAGGGATATATGTATGTAGTGTATTTGCTACTTCCGAGAAATCCATGTGTGTACTGAAAGCGCAAAGCACTCATCCGTACTACAGAGAGCGAGAATCTCCACGTTTTTAAGGCCCTGGTAGAAGAGGGAGAAGGCAAGGTCGAGATAACTCTCTCTCCTCTAGAAGGTGCGACATGGACTTGAACACCCGCACCTCGTATCGAATCGCACTTGCGCTCCTATAGTCGGCGAACACGGACATACGGAAATTGTCAGGTACCTCATGGAGAAGGGCGAAATGATTAGGGAGATGCTGTGCAATGCTCTGTGGGGATCCCACGAGGTATGGAGGTACATGTTGGAAGAGTCAAGTAGGTGTGGACTGATGCTGGGCCATGCTAATGTAACTGTTGCTCTGTGGGCCAGCTCTATAAAAGAGCAATCCTGAAATAGTGTAAACTATGTCCTCGACCAGGATATGTCTGAGAACTTATCCTTTGAGCTGCCTGTGACGACAGCTAAACACAAAAGTTTAATTATACATAGGTTAATCAAAAAATGTAAGTATTGGAGGGTGGCAACTTCATCTAACATACATTGATGTTCCCATACCTTTCCTATCTAAAACACCCCGTGGTTACCGAGCTAGTAAGTGGCTGCGCGGTTTTGGTCCGTAGGTATCAGCACTACTTTACTTATGGCCTTAGCACTTCCTTTCCACACCTAGCCCTTTTCTTCTCCATTCTCACCATAAGACTTTTTCTGTGTCGATGTGTCATAAAGCAGATTGTATAAGGAAAGATAAAAATATTCTGTGATGAAAAAACTCCAGCCTGAGTTATTAACAATGACTGCGAAGAAAGGTATTTAAGATGATTGTTATGCCTATTGGCCACACAGCTCTTAGTAAGTAAAAATAATAATAAAAGACCGTGCACAACTAAAGGGTCAGAGAGCAGAATTATATAATATATATATTGAATGTTGAATATAATTTTCCATAATTGATAAACGTTTATTTTACAATCGATATGTTGTTATGTATGATATATATGTATATATAAAGTAGTAATATTCCTCTTTTATTTCTACCTTGTCTGTACTGAAGCAAATAAATACTTCAAATGTGGTTCAACTGTATCTAGCAAACTTGTATTTGTCTCATTTATTGTTCGAATTGGGCCAGTTGAGCCTCTAGTCTCCAAAAATGGCTTTTAGTGAGCTATAATGAATTCAAGACTTCATTTAATTAATCTGCTCACCAGCAGATATGACTAAATCACTAGTGCAGACACCGTCATATAGCATATTCGAAGGATGTAGGCCTACTATTTCATGGAACTCCCTCTAGAGGACCGAATCATTTTTATTAGTAATATTGTTGATGAATGTATGCACCATTGATGTATTCATGGATGCATTTTCATCCACATTTGTTACAATTACATTAGATTAATTTTCAAAAGTCTCTGAAGACAATAAAATCTTATCTGGTAATACAGCTTTCAAAATAAACACAGAGGGCTCACCAAAAATAACTGCAACTCATTTGCGATCCCCTGTACAAGTATATTACGAAGCAGTAGCTGCTCACTTTCACACAGATCACACTCATCCCTTCCATATCCAAAGGAGAAATTTTTAGAAAAGTGAACATTTGTTGAACTTCAAGTCAACATTGATTATGACTTCGCAAAATGACGGCTATATAACCCAAATTGATGATGAAATATATATTGCAGATTATAATAAAAATTACAAATAAGAAACATCTGTGAAACTTTTATTGTAGGAAAAGCATCTATTCTCTGGGAAACCACTCACTATTAATGAAGTTCACTCGTTAGTCTCAGGGCTATGTTCATTTTTTTACCGACTTGCAATCTCAAACCAAATTACCTCCTACTTTCTCTTACATTACCACAATTTATATAACACAACAACATTTAGATTTCCCAAATAAAAAAATATTTTACATGCACTGTACACATGGGTGGAAGAAACAAATAAAATGTTTATATATGTTTGGTAATGGCAAAAAGTAGTTGTGTACTAAAATCAATATCAACCCAAATAGATTGAAATGCATTTGACAATTCATTATGGTGAGAAATATGACTGAATCTTTATCTATATATGGCGTTCTTAATAGATTTTGTTACTAGTGATCGTTAGCGTGTCATATTGTACACGTTTTTCCACAAGTAGGGTGTCTCTGGATAAAGATAAGATCAAAATTACCCCCAGAAATCGAGCTGCGCCTGAGCTCGTACACGAGGTTGTGTCAGAAATGTAGAAGTCGGCATTTGGGGATAAGGTATAGGAGGTGGAGTATATATGAGCGCAGAGAGAGAATCAGATGGAGAGTGACTATAAGTACAGGGTGAAAATTGTTGAACACTGAGGAATAGTCTGTGAGAAGAAAGGGTAAATTTCACACAGGATCGAGAGGGAGTGGTAATACATAGGATAGCAAGAAGCACTACGGTCGCACGAACACTTCTCCCACTATAACCACATCAACTGATTCCCCACACAACTCCGAACAGGGCGTATGAAGAGGGATATACCAATGTAGCGAATTTCCTAACTACAAGAAATGCATATATGGACTCAAAGCGCAAAACATGAACCATGCAACAGAAAATAGGAAGCGCCCCGTTGTGAAGGACCTGGTACAAGGAGAAGAAGGCAATGTCGAGAGGACCCTCTCTCCTCTGGAAGGTGCGACATGCACTTGAACACCGGCATCCAGTATCGAATCCTACGTGCGCTCCAATTGTCGTCAGGCAATGTTAATGTAGCCTACGGGAATGAAACTGGCAGGAGTATATACAACTATCTAACCATCCTCTAAATAACATAAGTATCATTAACGGGCATATGACCTGTGACCTCGTGTCTCTTTCACCTTACTAATTCACATATATGCAGTGTAATGGTTTGTGTGCTTTTCTGGTAAAAATGAGGAACTATCCTCTTGTAACTTCTGCCAACACCAGCCAACGTGGCCACACTACTATAAATGAAGGCGAAGAAATCCAAAGCAGAACTAAGAAGTACTGAATGTACCAGCACTGAGGGGGAAAAGGTGGATGCAGGCAATCGTAATGAAGAATGCGGGAATGAATCTTGCAGTGAATATAGAAGCCATCGCCGAAGAGGAGGAGGAAACTTGGTGTTAAGAACATACGGAAGAGAGAAATATGGAATATATCCGATACCTCAAAATGGAGATAACGTCCAAAGAAATACAAGGTCCATGAAGGGTAATCAAGTGAAAGACTCACTAGCCCTCGAAGGCCCTAATACCATTGAGTGCAGAAACGAACAAGAATAGGCCATTGATCTTAGAATAGCCCGGTTAAAATTGATAAGCCGGGCACAAGTAAGTGAAAGCTATCCAGAGACTCATTTCATGGCCCCGTGTTTGCTAACCCACACTCCCAATGTTAGAGCCCATTGCACAAATTTGCACCCTCATGGGACAAGCAGGGTATACCGAGTGTGTTAACTTTACCCCTCCCAACTATAAGCAGAGAAAGCCTTCAAATGTCCTTACCCTCTGAAGAAGGGAATAGATCTAGTGTAGACCATGTTCGAACAAGGAAAAAATGAAAAAAATGTGTCCGGGAATGTATTGAGCCTCCCATTCCACACAAGTTGAACCTTCTAAACAACAAAAGTAAATCTTCCACCGTTGAGAGTATTCAACGAATGCCACAATCTAAAAACCGTTCAAGAGAACCTCAGACAAGAAACGGATTCATAAATCTACCAGAAGAATAAAATCCAACATATCTAGACACAGCAAAGAGCAATTTCGTTCAGATGACAAACAGGTCGTACGGGCACCATAAAATAGGCAACCACCCACAAACACAATTCAGCGCGAGTATCATTAATGGACATATGACCTGTGACCTTGAGTCTCTTTCATCGTACCAATTCACGTATATGCAGTGTAATGGTTTGTGTGCTTTTCTGGTACAAATGAGGAACTATCCTCTTGTAACTTCTGCCAACACCAGCCAACGTGGCCGCATTGCTATAAATGAAGGCGAAGAAATCCAAAGCGGAACAAAGAAGTATTGAAAGTACCAGCACTGGGGGGGGGGGAAGGTGGATGCAAGCAATCGCAATGAAGCATGCGGGAATGAATCTGGCAGTGAAGACAGAAGCCATCGCCGAAGAGGAGGAGGAAACTTGGTGTTAAGAACATACACAACTATGCAACCATCCTATATATAACACTAATCAGAGGGAAATGTAGAAGGAATACGATACCTCATAAAATGGAGATACCGCCGAAAGAAAAGCAATGGCCATAGAGGGCATGCAAGAACAGGAATAGGCTATTTGAGGGTCGAATAACCAAGATGAAATTGTTGATCTTGCCACAACTGTGCAACCGTGCAACTGTGCAACACTAATCAGAGAGAAATATTGAAGGAATCCGATACCTCCAAAAATGGAGATATTGCCGAAAGAAAGGCAATGGCCATAGAGGGCATGCAAGAACAGGAGTAGGTTATTTGAGTGTCGAATAACCAAGATGAAACTGATGATCCCGTCACAAGTTGAGCCAATGCCAAGACTCATTTAAGCCCCCATGTTCGCTAAGCCAAACTCCCAATCAAACAGCCACTTGGACACATTTTGGTCACCTCACGATACGCCAGGGTATACCGTGGGTGTTCATCTTACTACTCCCTACCATAAGCAGGGAAAGCCTTCAAACTGCCTCTCCCTCTGAGGAACGGAACTGACAAGAAATGGCCAGATCAGAGATGGATAAACTTGAAAAATATGTGTCTGGGAGAAGTATGAAGCCTCCTCAATCCACACAAGGCGCTCTTTCTAAACGGCAAACGTAAATATTCCACCGAAAAGAGTATTCAACAAATTAAAAACCGTTCTGAAGCCCATCAGACAAGAATCAGAATCACAATAGTATCAGACGAATAAACTTCAACTTCCTTCACGGGACAAAGCGCAATCTCCTTCGGATGGCTGACAGTTTGTACAGGCCTCGGTCTAGAATGCCAATAACGGCCGAGAGAATTCGTCGTGCTGACAACACGACACCTCGTAACCGGCAGGGCTACAGGCTTAGCAGCGGTCCTCGGTAGATCGAGGCACTTCAAGTGCTGTAGTGCCAGAGGGGGAGGAATACATTGAACCGGCGTATGTCATGTGACCTCAGGCTTTTTCAACGTATTCCTTCACGCATTTGCAGTGTAATGTTATTTATACTTTGGATCAAATCCGTTACACATGACATTGACAGCTTTTATAACGCAGGGAGAGGGGCGTGAGAAGACCAAGTATTGACCAATGGAGGTCATGTAACACAGATGAAAGTGAGAGACACCCACAAGTAACTTGAGGCAAAGCCAAGACTCACCTAGGGGCCCAGTGTTTGCTAACCCACTCTCCCATTCGAGCAGCAACATGGACACCTTTTAGTGCCCTCATGGGACATGAATGGTATACCGTGGTTGTTAATTTTACCGCAGCCAACCATAATCGGAGAATGCCCTGAGAATTCCTCACACTCTGGGGAAAAGAATAGAACAGGTTCAGACCAAGTTATGAGAGGAACTGAATCTGGCTGTGAAGGTAAAAGCCATCACCGAAGAGGAGAAGGAAGAGTCGCGTTAAGAGGATGAACAACTATGCAACCATACTCTGTATAACACTAGTCAGGAGGAAAATGGAAAGGACCTGATACTTCGAAAAATGAAGATATTAGCAAAAGAAAGACAAGGGCCATAGAGGCCATGCAAATGAAATACTAGTTAGCCGTCGAAATCCCTACTAGCACAGGGGTCAAAAAGAAAATCAATAGGCCAGTAGAGGTCGAATAGCCCAGATGAAATTGATGAGCAGAGTACAAGTAAGAATAGGATATGCCAACATGCATCCAAGGGTCCCATTTTGCGAACCCACACTCCCAGACCTGTCTTTATACGGCAAAGTGCAATCTTTTTCAGACGACAGAGCGAGTAACTTGAACGGGCGTATAACCTGTGACCTCGGGTATTTCATCGTATTCCTTTAAAGTATTTGTAGTGTAATGGTTGTCTTCTTCAAATCCATTCCTGCACAAATGAGCAAGCATCCTCGTAACATTTGTCAGCACCAGCCGATGTGGACACACTACTATAACGAAGGCGAAGAAAGCCAGAGCAGAAAAACTGCAGAGAAATTATCAGCACTGAGGACGAGAAGGTGGCTCCAGACAGGGCCGTCGCGTGAGTGGGGCGACCGAGGCAGCCGCGATCGTAGGGGGGTTGGGGGGGCGCCGCAGTGGGTATAAAAATATATTTTATGCTTTAGTAGTCTAAGTATTGGTCTCTGTGTTATACAATAATACGATGGATGCATGGCTGAGTGCGCACAAATTCCCTCTATGCATAATGTACTGTAGTAACTGTGTATACTGGGCAGCGCTGTCCGCTGTGGTAGCAGGTGTAGGATCGTGACTCATCGGCTCCGGCGAGTCGACATCAACACCTCTCCCCACCTGCAGTGCGCGTCGGACACAGTTTACACTTGTCTTGATTACTTGGTTTTATAGTGACATTGATATAGACACCCCGTCGCTGTTTACGCCAATTGCTAATAGTTTATTCTTCCGTGCGTTGCGAGCTTTGTGAATACTGGACGATGTTGTTGTGAATTGCATAGTGATAGTGATTAGTAGAAAACTCAAGATTTTTGTCGAAAAAGTTGCTAGGAACGCAAAGAAGAAAGTTGTACAAGGAAAGTGAGTTAGAGAATGAGGCTTTATTAAAGTGCCAAAACTAACGAATACAACACGAAGTGTTGCTGAGGCTGAGACCAGTACGTCTGCACCTAGCTGTAGTTCCTCCTCACAAAGTAGCAGTCAAGAGGCCAAAGACACTGGATATGTACCTGTACCTCCCCCTACTGATGATACCGTTACAAGGGATCGTGACCACAGTGATCGTGATAGTGATAATGGCAACAAAAGAGTGATAGAACTGTCAACAGACACTGAAACTGAAATTGAATTTATTTCCGAATTGGAGCAGGTGCCGGTGATTACTTTAGATCCTCCAACGTGGCCAGCGCATAGTATGCACATACAGCGTGATGAGTTTGTTTCGAAAGGAACGACTGAATATTCTAAAGGAGACCACGATTACCCAAATAATTGCGAAAATAGGCACTTTTCAAACCAATTACTGTATCGGTTTTTGGAAAATGGAGAAAAAATAGCAAGGCGTTTGTTGATTTATTCAGAAAAATCAGATTCCGTCTATTGTTTCTGTTGTAGATTGTTTAATCTCTCATTAAAGTCACATTTTGGCCAAGCAATGTGTTTTAACAACTGGGAAAATTTGGCAGACCGTTTAAAATCCCATGAGTTGTCACCAGGCCATTTCGAAAATATGACTACATGGTTTAAAGCAGAAAAAATAATTAAAGGAGACACATCAATCAAGCAGCCCATCATGAAGTAAATTGAAACTGAGGGTCAGCGTTCAGAAGAAGTATTGCGACGGTTAGTGGAAATTACTTTATATCTAACAGAGCACAATATGGATTTTTGTGGGTCATCTTCCAAAAGTTTTCACAAAATATAATGGAAATATTCTTGGACTTGTGCAACTTTTACGAAAATTTGATAATGTAGTAATGGAACACTTAAGACGTGTAACTAACAAAGATACACAATTTAATTTATTAAGTGTGTCAACACAAAATGAATTAATGACTATACTAGGTGACTCAGTAAAGCAAAGTATCTTGACGAAAATAAAGGAAGCCAGATATTTTTCCGTTATCCTCGATTGTACTCCACACTTAAGTCACAAAGAGTAAGTGAGGCTATTGGTATCAAAAGGAGCAATCTCCACTTTTCGTTGAAAATGAGTTACTGATACCGTTGTATTGTATTAATAGCCGTCTATAAAACTATGTTGTTTGTCTGTTTCAAAAAGAACAAAATACCATCGTTTCAGAGCACGAAAGTACAGTGTGACTTTCAAACAGAACAATCTCCGCCAACGGTTGGTATCAAAGGGGACAAACTCCAGAACTACCAATCAGCTCTTTCTGCTCACGCCATGTGAGTGCCGCCATATTGGTTCAACTGAGTTATAAATTGAGACTGTCTTGCTTATGCATGCCTATTTTTCAGTTTTAGATTAATACTGGAGGTATTTTCGGAGTTTTGAAGGTATATGAACGTGCACGAACATATTATATTACCAAAGAAAACTGTAGCTTTCTTCAGTGTGTTCTGTGATGGACATGCTACCCCAAAACGTGACACCTGTGTCACCCACAAAAGTGAGGGAATAGACTCACGATCATAGGAAATGGAAATCAGTTGTTGCAAAAAAGTGGCAATAACATTCATTCAGTAAAAGTTTTCTTACCAGGTAGAAATTCAATTGGGAAATGGACTTATATACTCTTGTATAGTCAATATACATATGAACTGATCATAACCTCAGGGCACCTTATTATAACAGCTATCCGCCGCAGTCGCTTAAGTGCGGCCAGTATTCAGTATTCGGGAGACAGTAGATTCGAACCCCACTGTCGGCAGCCCTGAAGATGGTTTTCCTTGGTTTCCCATTTTCACACCAGGCAAATGCTGGGGCTGTACCTTAATTAAGGCCACGGCCGCTTCCTTCCCACTCCTAGCCCTTCCCTGTCCCATCGTCGCCATAAGAGCTATCTGTGTCAGTGCGACGTAAAGCAACTGGCAAAAAATATAACAGCTATCTTTACTTTACAGACTTCTCTTCCTTCTTTTTACTGACTATTTGAAGGATAACGTTAATTTTTGTACCCTATATTGAATTTATGGTAATAAGATTGTTTTCAAATCTAAGCTGGCAAATCTAAACTGATGTGTTTCTTGCTGGTGGTCTTCCGTTTTTCAGTCTAGGTAATATTATTCATCACTTTTGTAACTCTTAAATGAATGTACCGGTACAGTACATTATAGTGACATTCTTGACGTTTCAATCTAGTGTAAAGAAAAATAGTGTAGGTATCACAATTCTGTAAGTTCTTAGCAAAAAGAGCAATCTCCTTACATGTTGGTATCAAAAATAGCAATATCCACGAAAATCTGAAAGTTAGTATCAAAAGGGACAATCTCCGAAATACAACTTAAAATACCTAATTAACCATTAATTATATGGTAGGTTTTTCATGATTACTCACTCACAGTCTGTCTGTTGTGTATATAAGACAAAAATCACCCAGATAGAGTGAATAGAAATGCATTAGATAAAAAATCACTCTCCCTGCAAAGTGCGGGAAGGTGGAGATTGCTCTTTTTGATACCAATAGCCTCAAGTTTCATTAACGATTCGCTACATCACTGAAGATGATAGTGGGAAGATCAAAGTAGAAGAAAGCTTTATAGCCTATCGAGTTGCCAAATAAACCACTGGAGAAACTCTCGCTGACTTGCTGTTCAAAGAAATTGAAGAGTGTGGTTTGAATATGACAAAAGTGTCTTGCTCAAGGATACGATAACGGCGCCAACATGGCAGGTGAACATAAAGGAGTTCAAGCCAGAGTACTGGCCAACTTCCCTTTGGCTGTGTTCATTCCTTGTGGGTGCCATAGCCTAAACCTAGTAATTGTTGATGGAGCAAAATCATCAGTTAAGACTACATCTTTATTTTGTATTTTACAACGCCTCTTTACCATATTCTCTAGTTCAACGAAGCGCTGATGTGTAATAAGCGAACATACTAAAGCACTTACTTTAAAGCAAGTGTGTGAAACGCGTTGGGAATCTTGCATAAGTGCTGTTCAGGCTGTTAGATACCAATACGCGGAAGTTAGGGATGCATTGGTTGAGTTAGGTGACAAAACTGATGACTTCCAAACAGCCTCTGAAGCTCAATCTTTGACTAATCAGACGGAAGACTTTTCTTTCATCGTAACTTTGATCTTGTTGAATGACATTCTTTTTGAAGTCAATTTGCCAGTAAAAGCATTCAAGGGAAAGAACATTAGTGACTGTTCTGAATAGTTCAATAAGTGTTTGGAGTCTTTAAACAGATTTAGAGAGAATGGATATGTGGACGCAGTAATCTCTGCTTAAGGAGTAGCTGCTGAACTTGATATCAAACCTGTTTCCCGAGAAAAGGATTCGTAATCGAAAACGCGTTTTTTGTATGAGTCTTCTGATGAAGTGCAATCGTCACCTGAAGAAACCTTTGTGAGAGAATTTGTTTTTTATCCATTAGTGGATAAAGATTTGAACTCACTTAAGAGATCAACTGCGTTAAAAGAACACCAACTAGTATGGGGATTTTATCATTTCAATTTAGGCACCTGAGCCAAGGCTCTTCTTGGTGCAATACAAATAATTACAATGGTAGCTATATTCACAATGTAATTACAAAATAAAATACAGTAAATATATAATTTAACATGATGTAATAGATAAGATAGGACAAAGCTTCCTAAACATAATAACCATACTACTTTAAGTATTTAGTTACATTACTTTTGAAGATAGATAAAGTTGGTAACATTATTATATTTTTTGGAAGTGAGTTATACATAGTTATAGAAAAATGCCAAAGAGAATTTTGACCACAACTAGTAGAATGAATCTGATTGTAGTGAATATTATAAATAATTCTTGTTTCATAATTATGAATCTGTGAATTGGTAATTGCTGATGTGTTTGAGTGGACTAATTTGTTTTGAATTTTATAGATCATAATTATAGAATCCTTTATGCGGAAATTTGGAACTGATAATATATTACAATGTTTATACAGATCTTTAGTCGGTGTCAGAATTTTTGTGTAATGTTGCTCAACTTCCAAGAAAATAAGATCTAAAACAAAGTTGTCTGGACCTTGAAAGACATTTAACTGACAAAACAACCAAAGTGTCCGATATCAACAGCATTGAACTGTATCTTGAACTTTTACATGTAAGTTCGATTTTGGATAATGAAAAGAACACAGTCATACCAAAAGAATTATTGCGTATGATCAAAAACAAAGAAACACTAAATATTTGAATGCAAATTTGTGGGTCGCATTAAGAGTGTTACTAACAATACCCGTGACAGTTGCTAGTGTCGAACGAAGCTTTAGTAAACTTAAGCATATAAATACTTATTTGCGCTCTACATTGGCATAGAAAAGGCTAACTTATTTAAGCTCTACAATGGCACAGGAAAGGCTGAACTCTCTCACCATTCTAGTAATAGTAAATGACACTGCAATAAAATTTATACTTTAGAGAAATTCTGATAAAAATTTGCTCATACAGGCATGAAGGGCATGCAAATGAAAAACTCGCTAGCCCTCAAAAGCACTAACAGTGTTGAGGACCGAAAAGAACAAGAATTGATCAATGGAAGTCAAGTAGCCGAGATAGTGTGTTTTTTACAGGTATGTTTATAGTGTTATAATTTACATTGTATTTGCTGTGTGTTTGACAGACTGAAAAGCCTTTGTTACATTTAACTAAGTCAACACTGGAAAACATGGCTTCATTTTTAACAAATGAATTTGATGAGACAGGCGCAAGAATGAGGAGGGATCATATACTTCGAAAAATGAAGATATCAACCAAAGAAAGACAAGGCATAGAGAGCATGCATATGAAAGACTGGCTAGCCCTCGAGAGCCCTACTAGCACATAAGACAGGAAAGAAAAATAATTGGCCAGTGGAGGTCGAATAGCCCAGATGAAATTGATGAGCGTTGTACAAGTATACGTAGAGCAATTTCCAAGACCCATCTAATGGTCGCGTGTTTGCCAACCCACACTCCCAGACCTGCCTTCACAGGGCAAAACTAAACCACTTTCAGATGACATAAGTACCTTGAACGGGCGTATAACCTGTACCCTCAGCTTCTTCAACGTATTCCTTCAAAGTAATTGCAGTGTATTGGTTGTCTTCTTCGAAACCATTCCGGTACAAAAGAGGAAGCTTCCTCCTTTAACATCTGCCAACACCAGCCGATGTGGACACACTTCTATGAACGAAGGCGAAGAAAGTCAAAGGAGAACAAAGTAGCAGTAAAAGAACCACCACTGAGGAGGAGAATGTGGCTCCAGATAATGGTAATGAAGCGTGTGGGAATAAATCTGGCAGTGAAGATAATAAGCCATTACTGGAGAAAAGAAGGAAGTCGCGTGTTACAACGACGAACAACTATCGGAACTTTTCTTCATTTCACAGATGAGAGGGACAATTGGAAAGGAGCCGATAATTCAAAAAATTAAGATATCGGCCAAAAAAGACGACAGCCATGAAGGGCACGCAAATGAAAAACTCGCTAGTCCACAAAAGTCCTAAAAGTTTTGGGGACCGAAAAACCAAGAATTGTTCAATGGAAGTCAAGTAGCCCAGCTGAAATTGACGAGCCGGGCGCATGTATGTAGAGGTATCTGATACTAGGAGAAATGAATGTATCTGTCAAAGAAGGACAAGGTCTATAGAGGGCATGCAAATGAAAAATTAGTTAGCCCTCGAGAGCCTTTAAGCACAGGGAGGTCGAAGAGCCCAGATGAAATTGATGAGCAGGATACAAGTGAGTGGACGAATTGCCAAGACTCATTTATTGGTCTCGTGTTTGTCATCCCATCCCAGACCTGTCTTCACAGGGCAAGAAGTAATCTCTTTCAGATGGCAGAGCGAGTACCTTGAACGGGCTTTTAACCTGTGACCTCAGGTTTTTCATCGTAACTTTTTACTTATTTGCAGTGTAATTGTTTGTGTTTTTAGAATCCATATGGAGAGCCATCCACTTTTATGTTCTGCCAACTCTAGCCGATGTCGACAGACTATTATCTAAGGAGGCAAGAAATCCAAAGCGGAACAGAATAGTAAGGAATGTGCCAGCACTGAGGCGGGGAAGGTGGCTACATGCAACTGTAATCAAGCATGTGGGAATAAAGCTGGCAGTGAAGACAACAAGCCTTCGCAGAAGAAAATTTGTAAAAGTATGGATGTACAACTATACAACATTTTCTTCATTAAACGGATGAGAGAGAAAATTGGAAGGGATCCGAAAATTCAAAAAATGAATATATCGCCAAAAAAACTACAGCCATGAAGGGCATACGAATGAAAAACTCGCTAGCCGTCAAGAGGCCTAACAGTTTTGGGGACCGAAAAGAACAAGAATTTTTCAATGGAAGTCAAGTAGCCCAGATGAAATTGATTAGCCGGGCGCAAGTATGTGGAGGGATCTGATACTTCGAAAAATGAAGATATCAGCAAAAGAATGACAAGGCATAGAGGGCATGCAAATGAAAGAATGCCTAGACCTCGAAAAAACTACTAGCACAGGGGACAGAAAGGAAATGTTATAGGCTGGTGGAGGACGAATAGCCCAGATGAAATTGATGAGGGTTGTACAAGTACATGGAGCAATGTCCAAGACCCACGTAATGGTCGCGTGTTTGCCAATTGCAGTGTATTGGTTGACTGCTTCGAAACCATTCCGGTACAAATGAGGAAGCTTCCTCCTTTAACATCTGCCAACACCAGCCGATGTGGACACACTTCTATGAACGAAGGCGAAGAAAGTCAAAGGAGAACAAAGTAGCAAAGAAAGTACCACCACTGAGGAGGAGAATGTGGCTCCAGATAATGCTAATTAAGCGTGTGGGTATGAATCTGGCAGTGAAGATAATAAGCCATCACTGGAGAAAAGAAGGAAGTCTCGTGTTACAAGGATGAACAACTATGGAAACTTTTCTTCATTACACAGATGAGAGGGACAATTGGAAAGGAGCTGATAATTCAAAAAATGAATATTTCGGGCAAGCAAAGACTACGGCCTTGAAGAGCTTGCACATGAAACACTCGCTAGCCCTCAAAAGACCCAAAAACTTTGGGGAGCGAAAAGAACAAGAATTGCTCAATGGAAGTCAAGTAACCCCGATGGAATTGATGAGCCTGGCACATGTATGTGGTGGGATCTATCAATCAATCGCTACTGATCTGCATTTAGTGCAGTCGCCCACGTGGCAGATTACCTATCTCTTCTTTCCAAGCCTTTTATTAAATGATTTCAAAGAAATTGGAAATTAATTAAACATCTTGCTTCGTAAGTTATTCCAATCCCTAACTGCCCTTCCTATAAATGAGTATTTGCCCAATTTGTCCTCTTGAATTCCAACTTTATCTTCATATTGTGATCTTTCACACTTCTAAATTAACAAATTTGTGATACTTCGAAAAATGAAGATATCCACCAAAGAAAGACAAGGTATAGAAGGCTTGCAAATGAAAGACTAGATAGCTCTCGAGAGCTCTACAAGCACAGGGGAAAAAAGAAATGCAATAGGATGGTGGAGGTCGAATAGCACAGATGAAATTGATTAGGGTTGTACAAGTACGTGGAGCAATGTCCAAGACCCACGTAATGGTTGCGTGTTTGCCAACCCGTTCTCCCAGACCTGCCTTCACAGGGCAAAGCTCAACCACTTTCAGATGGCATAACTAGCTTGATCGGGCATATAACCCGTGCCCTCGGCTTTTCAGAATATTCCTTCAAAGTATTTGCAGTGTAATGGTTGTCTTCTTCGAGACCATTCCGGTACAAATGAGGAAGCATCCTTTTTTAACATCTGCTAACACCAGCTGATGTGGGTCCTCTGCTATGAACGAAAGCGAAGAAAGCCAAAGTGGAACAAAGTAGCAGGTAAAGTACCACCACCGGGGAGGAGAATGTGGCTCCAGATAATGGTAATGAAGCGTGTGGGAATAAATCTGGCAGTGAAGATACTAAGCCATCACAGAAGAGGAGAAAGAAGTGTCGTGTTATGAGTATGTACAGCTATGCAAACTTTTCTTCATTACACGGATGAGAGACAAAATTAGAAGGGATCCGATAATTAAAAAATGAAGATATCGGGCAAGCAAAGACTACAGCCTTGAAGGGCATGCACATGAAACACTTGCTAGCCCTTAAAAGCCCTAAATTTGTTGGGGACCGAAGAGAACAAGAATTGAACAAAGGAGGTCAAGTAGCCCAGATAAAATTCATGAGTCGGGTGCAAGTATGTGGAGGGATATGACACTTGGAAAAATGAAGGTATCTGCCAAAGAAACACAAGGGCTATAGAGGGAATAAAAATGAAAAACTAGTTAGCTCTCGAGAACCCTGTAAGCACAGATAGGCCAGTAGACGTCGAATAGCCCAGTTCAAATGGATGAGCAGGATACAAGTGAGTGGACGAATTGCCAAGACTCATCTAAGGGTCCCGTGTTTGCCATCCCATCCCAGGCCTGTCTTCACAGGGCAAGGGGCAATCCCTTTCAGAAGGCAGAGAGAGTATCTTCAACGTGCGTATAACCTGTGACCCTAGGTTTTTCATCGTATTCCTTCAAAGTATTTGCAGTGTAATTGTTGTCTTCTTCGAATCCATTCTTGCACAAATGAGGAACCATCCTCTTTTAACATCTTCCAACACCAGCCGATGTGGACACACTACTATCAACGAAGGCAAATAAATACAAATCGGAATGATGTAGTAGTGGAAGTACCACCACTGAGGCGAAGAATGTGGCTACGGGGAATGGTAATGAAGAGTGTGGGGATGAATATGGCAGGTAGCATAATAAGTCATCACTGAAGAAAAGAAAGAAGTGTCGTGTTATGAGTATGTACAGCTATGCAAACTTTTCGTCATAACACGAATCAGAGAGAAAATTGGAAGGAATCCGATAATTTAAAAAAATGAATATATAGGTCAGAGAAACTCTACAGCCATGAAGGGAACGCGAATGAAAGACGCGCTATCCCTCAAAAACCCTGATCGGTGTAGGGAACGAAAAAAAACGAAAGTTGCCCATTGGAGTTCAAATGATGATGATGATGCTTGTTGTTTTAAGGGGCCTAAGATCGAAGGTTATCGGCCCCTAATGGAACGAGATGGACGACATGATACATGATAGTTAAAATTTTATAATGTATCCACCGACAGGAGTTAAAACAAATGGTGATGAGAAAATGAGTATGTGATTAAAACAGCAGTGGATCTAATTCGCAATGCCTTATTTTCTAATAAAATAAGAGAAAATACAGGGAAAATGGAATAAGGCATTGCCTAGTAGTGCAGATATATATATATATATACATAATTTACATTAGACGTTAAAATAACACATTAAAATGCGCAACACAACTAAAATGAAGTCAATGGGATAAAAGCGCAAGTCACACAAAAAACACTAGGACAAAGGACATTATCACACATGAAAAAACAGACCACTATCCCTCAAAAAGCGGATGACGAGGTCTGCTGACTGCTCGTCATCTCGCAAGATAAGGGAGATGGTGCCCGGGAGGTTAAGACTACGGCGAAGATCGGCCAGGTACATATACTCCTTAAGGATGTATACCACGGTAAGATGGTCACCGCAGGTACACACCGGAGGGGGTTCTCCTTTCAAAAGATGCGAGTGAGTCACGATACCGTGGGCGATCCGAAGACGACATAATACCACGGCTTCCCACCGCGAAGCCCGAAGGGAAGTCCTCCATTCCTTCGTTGTTCCTTTTATCGCTCTCAGTTTATTGGGAAGTGGAATGGCCTGCCACTCCATCTCCGAATGGGGCATAACCAGATGTCTCAGCTGAGAGCGAATATCACTTGCCGGAACCATGAAAGGCAACGGGGCAGTGTAACTGCCTCCTTGGCAGCCTGATCTGCTAACTCGTTTCCTTCTATGCCCATGTGGCTTGAGAGCCACAGAAACGTGATTCTGGTGCCGGCATCCGAACACCCGGCTAGCAGGTCCTGGATCCGCTGCACCAGAGGTTGCCGAGGGAAACAAATATCAATAGAGTGGAGCGAACTCAAGGAGTCAGTACACAAAAGAAAGTGTCGGCGTTCATTGGACAGTGCGTACTGCGGGGCTTCACAGATAGCATAGATCTCTGCAGTGTACACACTACAGGTTTCCGGCAGAGCAAAAATAAACTTATCATTGTCGACAATGGACTCACAGCCCACCTTCGTTTCTGTCCTTGAACCATCAGTGTAGACGACGACTCAACCTGGATAGCAGCCAACAACGGACAGGAAGAGCCTCCGATAAATCCAAGGGTCCGTGTTTTCCTTCGGGCCAGTGTGCAGATCCAGGATTATTTCAGGTCGTCGTACTACCTACGGAGGTACCCCACTTGGTTGTCTGACAAGGCAAGGAACCGATGTTAGGTGAAAGAAACGGTGACTGCTATGCAAGTGTATTCCAACCGGCCGCGTCGCTCGAGGACAAGCTGCGTACAGCAAACGGTTGCCATTGTTGAACACGCAAGGATAGCTTGGATGAAGTGGCATCTGTAGTAAATTTTCAGCATACAAAAGCAGGAGCTGCTGGCGCCTCAGGTGTAAAGGCGGCACACCAGACTCAGCGAGCAGGCTAGCTATGGGGCTTGTACGGTAGGCTCCCGTCGCCAAATTTACCCCACTGTGGTGGATGCAATTCAGCTTCGAAAGCATGCTTGGTCTAGCTGAGCCATATGCTGCACTGCCGTAGTCTAATCTGGATAAAATGTGTGCCCTATAGAATTGTAGGAGCACTGCGCGGTCTGCTCCCCAATTATTGCTGCTAAGAAACTTCAAGAGATTAATACTCTTGGTTCATTGCACTCTTAGGTGCCGCACGTGTGGCTCCCACGATAATTCACTGTCAAATAGGAGCCCAAGAAATCGGTAAGTGTCCACTACGGGAAGAGCGACATTTCCTATATAAAGTTCAGGATGTGGGTGAAGAGTACGTTGACGACAGATGTGGACAACAGAGGCCTTTGCGGTAGAAAACCGAAAGCCATGTTTTAAGGTCCACTACTCCACTCTCCTAACAGCTTGCTGTAATTGTCGCTCTGCGACTGCCATACTACGTGAGCTATAGTGCAAAGCGAAATCGTCCACCTGTAGTGACGGTATTACTGCTGAACCAGCAGCAGCGACAATACCGTTTATGGCAATCGCGAACAGAGTGACACTAAGAACCGATCCCTGTGTGACTCCATTTTCTTGAAAGTGGTATTACGAATATGTCTTCCCTACTCGGACACGGAGTAGACGGAGGGACAAAAAATTCGCAATAAATACCGGCAAGTTACCTCGGAATCTCCATTGATGCAGGACTGAAAGGATACCATATCGCCATGTAGTGTCGTAGTCCTTCTCTAAGTCGAAGAAAACAGCTACTAAATGCTGTTTGCGGAGAAACGCATCCTGGATAGAGCTCTCCAGGCGCACCAAGTGGTCATTGGTGGATCGAGCGGTTCGAAAACCACACTGGTACTTGGACATGAGTCCTTGTTTCTCCAGAGACCACACAAGTCGGCGATTTACCATCCTCTCAAACAGCTTACACAGGCAACTGGTAAGACAAGTAGGTCTGTAACCTCCTGCATACTTAGGATCTTTGACAGACTTGAGGCCAGGAATGACGATGCCCTCTCGCCACTGAGACGGAAAATCACCCTCCATCCAGATTCGGTTGAACACGCGAAGGACATATAGTAGACTGTCCTCACTAAGGTGTTTCAACATCTGGTGGATGTTGTATGGTCTAGGAGAAGTGTCTTTGCAAAGTGCTAATGCGCTGCGGAGTTCCCACTCCGTAAAGGGCAGGTTTTAGTCCTCTGAAGCATGAGTGGCAAAACTGAGGTGATGACGCTCTGCCTCCCACTTCAGAGCGAGGAAATCACTAGGGTAATTCCCGGAACCAGACACATCCCAGAAATGGCTAGCTACTGTAGATGGTTAGCAATCGAGAGTGATTCAGCGACGATGTTGCCTGCAATGGAAATTCCCGGTACAGAAGATGATCCTTGGATACGCGAAATACGTCGAAGTTTAGTCCACACTTGAGATGATGGAGTATGTGACGTCATGGACGACACATATCTCTCTCATGAAGCCTTCTTACTTTGGCGAATAAGAACTCGCGCCTTAGCGCGGAGTTGTTTAAATGTTACCAAGTTGGCCACAGTAGACTGTCTACGGTCACGTTTATGAGCTAGAAGCCGTTCTCTGATAGCTGCTGCTATTGCTTCGTTTCACCTAGGAACGAGTTTTCGACGAGAAGGACCGGAGAAGGATGGAATAGACTCCTCAGCAGCAGCAAGAATAACTTGGGTGATGTAAGTTATTTCCTCGCCGACGGTCCGAATGATATCATCGTTAAAGGCAGCTAGTGATGTGTACTTTGGTCAATCTGCGTGTTTAAGAATCCATCGAGGGGGATCCTCGACGGATTTATGTTTCAACAAAGTAAGAATGATGGGAAAATGGTCACTGTTACAGAGATCATCGTGTGTATTCCACCGAAACAGCGGAACCAACGTTCGGCTGCATAGACTTACGTCCATGCGAGAATATGTGCCGTAACGTACACTGAAGTATGTTGGTTCCCATGTGTTCAAAATACATAAATCCAGCTCTGTTACTAATGTTTCCAGCTCTCTTCCCCGGGGGCAAGGCGTCTCAGAGCCCCAGATGGAGTGATGGGTGTTAAAACCACCTTGCAAGAGGAAAGGAGGTGGATGCTGATCTATAAGATCAGTGACATCATTTATGTTTAGAGGCTGGCCTGGTGGAACATATACGCTACACACTGTTGCTATGACAGGCAGAGGAACCCGCACCGCAATTGCTTCCAATGGGGTCCATAGAGGAACCTCTTCACTGTAAGTATCAGAACGGACAAAAATGCCCACGCAACCAGACGCCCGGTGGGCATAATGTCGTTCTGTCGAGTATAGTCTAAAATTTCTCAAGACCGTATAATGACCAGGTCTGAAGTTGGTCTCCTGAATACAGACTATACTCGCTGCGTACTCACTAATTAGCTGACGTAACTCAGCAAGATGCCTGTCATAACCGTTACAATTGAGGACCGTTTTTTCAAAACTCGCTCATAGCAAAAATGGGGTGAATTGAGTTATATACGGGACGTGGATATTAGGTCACTTGGCTTTCATGTCCTTAAACTGGTTTTAGCAAAAGTTGTTTATTGTTATCACAACAAACCGCTAAATATGGGTCGTTTTTCCAAAACTCGCTCATTACTACGATATGTGGTATACCAAAACTCGCTCATTACAGCAAACGTCGCTAGACTGCTGGATATTTTGCTGACATGTAAGATTCCATTGTTTTTTTTAATGTATGCATGTTAGTATCCGGACCTTAATATCAATAAATTGTACGTTCAGTTCTGCAAAGAAAGAGATTTAGAAGTGAAGTCAAAATGTTCAATCTCAAAGTACAAGCAAATTTTCTATACGAAATTCAATTTAGGTTTTGGGAATCCACACTCAGATACATGTTCGACGTGTAAAGAACTTTTATTGTTAATTAAAGATACGAAAAATGACGTTGTAAGGAACAAGGCTCGTATTGATCATAAATTACACAAAGCACGAGCTAATAATTTTTTGCCGTACTTAAAGAAAAGGATGAGAGTCATGATGATGTTATATTTGACATGCAACAAAATCAACCCATTCCTAAAGTATCTACAGGGGAAGCATTTTACTGAGACAAGCATGGTTATATAATCTTTGTGTCATGACAAATGAAAAGCGACTGGACAAAAGTAAAGTTTTCTTTTATACGTGGTTGGAGACAGAAGGGGGTCGTGGAGCGAATGAAATAGCTTCGGGTGTAAAAGACTATCTTGAGCACTTAGAAAATAATCTTCGCAAGGAAGGGGCTAGATATAAAATACTCAGGCTATTTTCAGACTCTTGTGTATCCCAAACTAAGAATAGTATTTTATTAGCATCTGTGGCACGTTTCCTCGAAAAGTCTAAAGTTTTCACATCAGTTGAACATTATTTTCCCATTCGAGGTCATAGCCTTTTGCCGCCAGATCGAGTGTTCGGGAACGTAGAGAAAAATACAGAGAGAAAGAAGAGATTGTATCGCCTATGGAGTACCATAGCCTACTCAGTGGTCACGGACAAGTGAGAATACTGCAAAAAGATTGGAACATCTATGATCTGAAGACAAAATCAAGAAAGGTTTTGAAAGGGAAACTACCTTTCAACATCACGAAAATCCGCATCAATCAATAAAAGGACCATGAAAACTTCAAGGTACAAGTCGCTGTTCGATACACATGCAGTGGTGAATCAACCATTGTAGAAATACTCAATAAAGCAAAGATTTCCTTCAAAGAAATGGACTTGGTTCCAAAAATGGAAAGAGTAAATCACGTTAGTAAGGAAAAGAGCCAAGATATGGCAAAGTTAATGAAATTCTTCCAAATACCTGGGGAAGCTAAGGAGTTCTATGAAGTGGTTCTTAAGGGGAAACAGAACAAGCTAAATGTAAGTGATATGATGGAGGATACAGAAGTTGGGGAAACTGATTGAGAAATAAAGTGGTCTTGTCAATAAAGACAGAGATTCATTAATTTTATATCTGTTAAATATTCAAACTCTGGTATCGTATATACTATTACCACTAGCATTCTTCATTTATAGTATTGTGATAATGTCTGAGTGTAAATTCTGACATTTTATGTTTTTAAATTTGTTTTGTATATGCTGTGGAGGAAATTTTTACTCAATAGGATTATGCAATGAGCGAGTTTTGAAAAAACGGAACATTTTCCCTTACCTTTTTTGAAAAACTCTTCAAATTTGTGCTTTTGGCTATACTTATATCAGATTGTAACTAACAAATAAACTGTTTAAGATGTACTTTGTCAAATTATCCTTTTTACTCTATTGTCTAACCAGTTTTTTTGTCTCTCCTGAAAAATTATGATTTTGCAAGGAGCGAGTTTTGAAAAAACGGACCTCAATTCCACTGTAACAGTGCCATATTGTGGACTATAAAAGGAGTATTAGGTTATGAGCGACAAAATGCTCGCAAGCCTAAACACTATCAACATCTACATCCATAGATGTAGAGGACAGCGTGACATCCATCCCGTCATCAACAGACGGCGGGGATGCCGCCCAGAACTTCGACGTTTTTCGGGGGCAAGCAGGTCCCCTACGAGGAGAGCGCGCAGGTTTGGGAGCAGGAGTACCTCCTGGCACAGACTCATACCCCCTAGATGCGGTCATGACTTCTCCTTCGCAGGGAAAGTGCGAGAGCGCTCAGCAAGGACGCTCTTCTTAGCCGCCTTCTTCTTTTCTGGTTTAGACGGCCTGGGAGATCGTTTCCCAGCCCTGGTCGACGATGCCGCGTCCGCCGGCTGGCGCACGGCTTTCGCCGACCTCTTAGGGAGGGTATACTTAGCCTTCCACTCTTGCTGTGCCGGCTGGGAACTGCCAGTCGGCACAGATTTCTGGTTGGTCGAAGGTGGGGTGGTCATCCCCTTCGATCTTTTACTCTTTGCGACGTTGCAGGGAGCAGCAGCAGTCGCCTTGGGCGCAGAGATCAGCACAGGTGACGATGTTGTAAATGACGAACCGGGAAGACTCTGAGCTATCATGCTGTAGTCGAGTGTACTGGCAGGTGTATTCGTAGAATTAAACTTACGGCGCGCTTCCTAGTAGGAAAGTCCATCCAATGTCTTGATCTCCTGGATCTTCTTCTCACTCAGATATGCCGGACAGTTCCAATCCCGAGGAGAATGAAAACCGGAGCAGTTAGTGCACTTGTACGGAGTTGTGCACTCCTCCGCGCCGTGAGCTACTCGTCCACATGTACCACATACAGACTGATTCGAACAGCGAGATACCATATGTCCGAATCGCAGGCATTGATAGCATCGCATATGAGGCGGGATGTTCGCACTCACATCGCAACGATAAGTTGTTACCTTGACTTCCTCTGGTAACAATGACAACTTGAAAGAGACAATGAAGGCACCAGTGGCAACGTCTTCACCGTTGACCTTCCGCGTAATGCGCCGGACGTGTGTCACGCCACGGTTCTTCATGTCTTCCATCAACTCGTCGTCAGTATTCAAAATGAGGTCGCGGTGAAAGATGACTCCGCGAACCAGATTCAAGGACTTATGCTCCTCCACTTTGACGGGGATTTCGCCAAAGTGGTCGCACTTAAGCAACTGATCAACTTGCAGTGCTGTACGAGTCTTCATAAGCAAACTACCTTTGCGTATTTTCTTGAGGTCCTCAAGTTCGCTGTAGATGCCTTCGGTGTGTCTACTAAAAAGGATCAACTTTCCCAGCTTAAAATCATGCTCATCGGTTCTGGTAGCGACCAGAAACCTAGGGAAGCTGGATCCCAAACCTTCACGCTGCGCATGTTCCCAGGGATTTGAACCTCTCAGGGAAGCACAAGTTAAAGACTTCGGTGGGGGACCACCTTGAGAGGGGCGACTTCGTTTGGAAGCCATGCCCGAAAACTTCCATCCCGAATGCTACCCACTCCGATCAGAGGTCTCTATAGCCGAACCAAGCAGCCAAGGCAATACCCACCTGGTCATAGCAGGTACTCCCCGGGGTCCGATGTTGGACGATGCCTATTACGGGATGACTGAGGCAATGAGCACTAGGACTCCCTTCCTCCAGTCACCTTCAATAGCATGTACCCCATAGCGTGTACAGAGCACTAAATATAAAGAAAAAAATAAAAATAATTAATAAGAATATGTCCTTCTGGCATTTGGCTGTGCGGGGACCTGTGTTGTCAGGCGGATACTACTGCCAAGGTACATGGCGCTCCCACCCGCAATGTTCCTGGGTGGGCAATTGCGGGCTTTTGGGCGTAATCGCAAACGTAAGTGGCCCATATCCGGGCAGCACGCACATCAAAATTTTGAAATGGTCTACAACTGACCCTCAGAAAAACATTTAAAAATAAAGAGGGGACCATGGCCACATGGCCCTTTTAGTCGCCTCATACGACAGGCAGGGATTACCTGTGGATGTTTTCAGCCTCTCCCACCCACAGGAGGTCCCACACATTATACCAACCCGAAATCCATGTCCGCGCCTAAGTCACCCCTTTTTGTCGCCTCTTAAGACAGGCAGGGAATACCGCGTGTGTATTCTACATGTGCTTCTCCCACCCGCAGGGGGTAGTGTGTTTGGTCCGCGAGAGGTATTTTATTTCCCTCAAGTCCGCCGGCAAGCCGGTTAGGACCCCCTCTCAGCCACCTGGGACGCGCCACGTGGGAGTATCACCTCTCCCCTGCTACGCCAGCGTAGTACGTTCGTGGAGAGTTCAAATTAACCAGATGAAATTGATGAGCCGGGCACAAGTAAGTTGAGGTATCTGATACTTCAAAAGATGAAGATATCGGCCAAAGAAAGACAATGGCCATGGAGGGCATGCAAATGTTCAGCTAGACCTCGAGTGACCTTCTAGTACAGGGGAAATAAAAGAAATTGAACAGGCCAGTGGAAGTCGAATAGCCCAGTTGAAATTTATAGGCAGGTTACAAGTAAGTGGAGAAATTCCTAAGACTCATCTAAGGATCCCATGTTTGCCAACCCACACTCCCGGACATGTCTTCACAGGGCAAAGATCCATTTTGTTCAGAGCGCTGAGCGAGTATCTAGAGCATTTATCCAGTGACCTCAGGTTTTTCATCGTACTTCTTTACGTTTTTGCAGTGTAATTGTTTGTGTATTTAGAATTCATTCCTATACATATGGGGAGCTATCCTCTTTTAAGTTCTGCCAAGACCAGCCGATGTCGACAGACTAATATCGAAGAAGGCAAGAAATCCAAAGTGGAACACAGTTGTAGGGAATGTGCCAGCACTGAGGTGGGGAAGGTGGCTACATGCAATTGTCATCAAGCATGTTGGAATAAAGCTGGTAGTGAAGGTGGAAGTGTATGGATGTACAACTACGCAAATCTCATATATATAACACTAATAAGAATGAAAATTTTAAGGCATCAGATAGTTGGGAAAATGAAGATATCGGCCAAAGGAAGGCAGAGGACCTAAAGGGCAAGCAAAAAATGTATCGCTAGTTCTGGAAATCCCTAAGAGTTTTGGGGGCGTAAGTGAAGAAGGATAGTTAAATGGAGGTCGAACAGCATAGGTGTAATTGAGGATCCGAGCTCAAAGATTTGGAGGCGAGGTCAAGACTCATTTAGCGGCTCCGCGTTTGATAAGCCACACAACCAAACAAATGTTCACAGGGCAAGCGCAATCTCGTTCAGACGACGGACAGGCCGAACAGGCACCACATAATAAGGCACCCCCCAATTCAACCATCCTCGAACCGAATTCAGCGTGATTATCTTCGCCGGGCGAATGCTTGCGACCTCACGGGTTTTTATCGTATTCCTTCACACATTTTCATTGTTGTGGATTGTATTCTTCGAACCTATTCTCGTACAAATGACGAACCATCCTCTTTTAAATTCTGAAAACACCAGCCCATGTGGACAGAATCCTATGAAAGACAGCGAAGAAATATAAAGAGGAACAATGTATGGGAATATGGCTACAACGAATGGTAAGGAAACGTGTTGGAATGAATCTGGCAGTGAAGATAATAAGCCATCGCTGAAGAAAAGACAGAAGCGTAGTGTTAAGAGGATGTTCAACTATGCAGACGTCCTCTATATAACAGTCATGAGAGTGAAAAAATAAGGGATCAGATATTTCGAAAAATGAAGATATCGCCCAAACAACGATAGCGGCCATGAAGGGCAACCAAATAAAATAATCGCTAGTCCTGGAATGCCTAGCAGCGTTGGGGACGTAAGTGAAGATGAATATGCCGATGGAGTTCGAATAGCAGAGACGAAATTTATGATCAGGGCAAAAGTAAGTGGAGGCAACGCCAAGACTCATTTAAGGGTTCCGTGTTTGCTAAGCCATACTCCCAGTCTAACTTGGAGACCGTTTCGTCACCTGATTGTACACCGGGGTGTAGCGTGGGTGTTCATTTAACTGCTCCCCAACATAAGCTGGTAAATGCGTCAGATTTCCTCCCCTCTGGGAATTGAACAAGAATATACCAAGAGAAGAACAACGTTGGAAAAGATGTGTCAGGAATATGTATGATGCTTCCTATTTCCACTCAAGGGGCCCCTTCTAAACTACAGAGGTAAATATTCCACCGAAGAGAGAATTCCACGAATGGCACATCTCAGAAATCTTTATTGAACCCATCAGGCAAGGAACAGAATCACAACAATATCAGACGAATATACTTCAGCATTCTTCATATGGCAATGCGGAATCTCGTTCAGATGGCAGGCAGCTCGAACAGGCACATTAAAATAGGCAACTACCGAGTCAATCACCCTCGAACACATTTCAGAGCGTGTATGATTAAAGGGCGTATATCCTGTGATCTCAGGTCCCTTTCATGTTACTAATTCACGTATTTGCAGTTTAATGGATTTTTTACATTGAATCCCTTCTGGTCACATGAGGAACCGTCTTCTGCCCACACTAGCTGCCGTGGGCAGACTTCTGTCATAAAGGCGAAGAAATCCAAGGCGGAAAAACTTGGTAATGAAGTTACCAGCACAGACTCGGAGAAGGTGGCTCAAAGGCAATGGTAATGAAGTGTGTGGGAATTAATGTGGCACTGAAGAAAATAGGCCATCACTGGAAAAAGAAGGAAGCGTCGTGTTAAGATTATGAACAAATATAGAATCATCATCTACATAACACAAATCATGGCGAAAAATGGAAGAAATCCATCACCATGAAAATGAAGATATTGGACAAAGAAAGACAAGGGCCATGAAAGGCAATCAAGTGAAAGAATCGCTAGCCCTCCAGGCCCTTATAGAATTGGGTGCGGAAAAGAGCAAGAATTGGCGAATGATCTTCGAATTCCCAGATGACATGTATAAGCCGGGCACAAGTAAGTGGAAGCCATGACAAGACTCATCTTAGAACCCCGTGTTTGGTGACCTACACTCCGAATACAACAGCCACCTGCACACCTTTCAGTCTCCTGTTGAGACATGCAGTGTAAAGCGTGTATGCTAATTAAATCGCTCCCAACCATAAGCAGTGAAACCCTCAACTATCCTCAACCTCTGAGGTAGGGAATATAACAAGTGTAGACCATGTTCGAACAAGGAGAAAGATGAGAATATGTGTTTGGGGATGTATTGAGCCTCCCCAATCCACACAAGGTGCCCCTTCTAAACGACAAACGTAAATCATCCACCGAAGAGAGAATTGAACCAATGCCACAATTTAAAAACAGTTCTGGATCCCCTCAGACAAGAAAAGGATTCACAAGAATATCAGACGAATAAAATGCAACATGTCTACACACAGCAAAGCGCAATTTCATTCAGATGGCAAACAGGTCATACGGGCACCATAAATTAGGCAATCACCCACAAACACAATTCAGCGCGAGTATCATTAAAGGGCACATAACCTGTGACCTCGAGTGTCTTCCATAGTACTAATTCACGTATATGTAGTGTAATGGTTTGTGTTCATTACTTACGTTCTGGTACAAATGAGGAACTACCCTTTTGCAACTTCTGCCAAAACTAGCCAACATGGCCAGTCTACTATAAAAGAAGGCGAAGAAATTCAAAGCGGAACAAAGAAGTACTGAAAATACCAGCAATGAGGGGAGAAGGTGGATGTAGACAATCGTAATGAAGAATGCGGGAAAGAATCTGGCATTGAAGATAAAAGCCATCACCGAAGAGGGGGAGGAAACGTGTTGTTAAGAATATACAACTATGCAACCATCCTCTGTATAACACTACTCAGGAGAAATATGGAAGGGATCTCATACTTCGAAAAATGAAGATACCGGCCAAAGAAAGACAAGAGCCATAGAGGGCATGCAAATGAAAGACTAGCTAGCCCTCGAGAGGTCTACTAACATAGGGGACAGAAAAGAAAATGATTAGGCCAGTGGAAGACGAATAGCCCAGATGAAATTGATGTGCTTTCTGCAAGTATGTGGAGGAATTGCCAAGACTCATTTAAGTGTCCCGTGTTTGACAACCCACACTCCCAGACCTGTCTTCACAGGGCCAAAAGTAATGTCTTTCAGAAGGCGGAACAAGTACCTTGAACGAACGTATAACCGGTGAAATCAGGTTTTTTCCTCGTATTCTTCCAAACATTTGCAGTGTAATGGTTTGTAATCTTTGAATCCATTCCGATACATATGAAGAACCATCCTCATTTAAAGGCCTCGAAAATTTCAATAAAGCAGGGGTGGAAAATAACAATCATTGAAAAAAATGGAGGTCATGCATCACAGATGGAGCTGATGAGCCAGGCACAGGTATGTTGAGACAGTGCCAAGACTCGTCTAAGTATGTTTGCTTTCTTAGAATCCGTTCCCGTACACATGAAGGGCCAACCTCTTTTATGTCCTGCCAACACCAGGCGACATGGACTAACTACTATCAACGAAGGCGAAGAAATCCAAAGCGGAACATAGTAATAATGAATGTGCCAGCACCGAGGCGGAGAATGTGGCTACATGCAATGGTATTCAAGCGTGTGGGAATATGACTGGTAGTGATGATAATGAGCCATCGATGAGTGAAAAACGGGAACGTTGTGTTAAGGGGATGCTCAGCTATGTAAACATCCTCTACGTAATAGGAGAGAAAATGGAAGTGATCCGATAGTTCGAAATATCGGCCAAAGAAAGACAAAGGCCATGAAGTGTATGCAACTGAAAGCCCCGCTAGCACTCGAAAGCCCTAATAGTGTTGGGGACGGAAAAGAACAGTAATAGGCCAGTTGTGGGTCGAATAGCAAAGATGAAATTGATGATCCTTTCACAATGCCAAGAATCATTTAAGGGCCCCGTGCTTGCTAAGCCAAACTCCCAATTAAACAGCCACATGGACACCTTCTGGTCACCTCGCGGGACAGCAGGGTATACCGCCGGTGTTAATTTTACTGCTCCCTACAATAAGCAGCGAAAGCCGTCAAAATACCTCTCCCTCTGAAGAACGGAACTGAACAAGAAATTACCCAGTTCATGGAAGGATAAACTTGAAAAAGACGTGTCTGGAAGAAGTATGTAGCCTCCTCATTCCACTCAAGGCGCTTTTCCTAAACGGCAATCGTAAATATTCCACCGAAAAGAGTATTAAAATAATGCCACACACTAAAAAACCGTTCTGAAGCCCATCAGACAAGAAACAAAATAATATCAGACAAATAAACTACAACTTCCTTCACAGGACAAAGCTAAATCCCCTTCAGATGGCTGACAGTTTGTACAGGCACATTATCGTAGGCAACCACCAAGCCAACCACCCTCTAACAGACTTCAGCGCGAGTATCATTAAAGGGCTTATAACCTGTGACCTAAAGTTCCTTTCATCGTACTAATTCACGTATTTGAAGTGTAATGGTTGGTGTTCTATAATTCCATTCTAGCACAAGTGAGGAACCATCCTCTTGTAACTTCTGTCTCACCAACCAACGTGGCCAGACTACTATCAATGAAGGCGAAGAAATAAAAAGGACAACAAAGATGTTCTGAAGGTACCAGCACTGAGGGGGAAAAAGTTGCTGCAGGCAAAGTTGATGAAGCGTGCGGGAATGAATCTGGCAGTGATTATTAAAGCAATTGCCGCAGAGGGAGAGGAAGCGGCGTCTTAAGAACATATACAACTATGCAACCATTCTCTATATAACAATAAACAGAGAAAAATATGGAACTGATCCGATACCTCAAAAATGGAGATATCGACCAAAGAAAGACAAGGTATATGAAAAGTAATGAAGGGAAAGACTCGCTAGCCCTCGAAGGCCCTAATAGCATTGGGTTCGGAAAAGAAAAAGAATTGGGCAATGAACTTCAAATAGTCCAGATGAAATTGATAAGGCGAGCACAAGAAAGTCGAAACAATGTCAAGATTCATGTTAGGACCCGTGCTTGCTAAACCACACTCCAAACTTGCACAAATTTAGTCCCCACTTTGGACACGCCGGGTATACCGTGGGTGTAAATTTTACTGCTCCCAACCATAAGCAGGGAAAGCCCTCAGATATCCTCACCCTCTGTGTAAAGGAATACAACAAATGCAGACCATGCTCGAAGAAGGTAAAAGTTGAAAAATATGAGTTGGGAATGTATTGAGCCTCCCTATTAGGCACAATTTGCCCCATCTAAAAGACAAACGTAAATATTCCACCGAGGAGAGAATTCAACCAATGCCACAATATAGAAACCGTTCAGGAGACCCTCAGACAAGAAACAGAATCACAAAAATTACAGACGAGCAAACTTCAACCTGTCTACACACAACGACGAGCAATTTCGTTCAGATGGCCCAGATGAAATTGATGAGCCGGGCGCAAGTATGTGGTGGGATCTATCAATGAATCAACACTGATCTGCATTTAGTGCAGTCGCCCACGTGACATATTCCCTATCTGTTCTTTTCCTAGCCTTTTCTTAAATGATTTCAAAGAAATTGCTAATTTATTGAACATCCCCCTTGGTAAGTTATTCCAATCCCTATCTCCCTTTCCTATAAATGAGTATTTGCGCCAATTTGTCCCCTTGAATTCCAATTTTATCTTCATATTGTGATCTTTTCTACTATTAAATTAAAAAAATTCTGATACTTCGAAAAATGAAGATATCCTCCAAAGAAAGACAAGGAATAGAAAGCTTGCAAATGAAACACTAGTTAGATCTCGAGAGCCCTACCAGCACAGGGGACAGAAAAGGACATTAATAGGCAAGTGGAGGTCGAAGAGCCCAGATGCAATTGATGAGCACTCTACAAGTACGTGGAGCAAATTCCAAGACCCATTTGATAGTTGCGTGTTTGCCAACCCACTCTCCCTGACCTGCCTTCACAGGGCAAAACTCATCCACTTTCAGATGGCATAAGTACCTTGAATGGGCGTATAACCTGTACCCTCAGGTTTTTCATCGTACTTCTTTACGTATTTGCAGTGTAATTGTTTGTGTTTTTAGAGTTCATTCCGATACATATGTTGAGCCATCCTCTTTTATGTTCTGCCAACACCAGTCGATGTCGACAGACTATTATCGAAGAAGGCAAGAAATCCAAAACGGAACTCACTAGTAGGGAATGTGCCAGCACTGAGGCGGGGAAGGTGGCTACATGCAATTGTACAAAGCATGTGGGAATAAAGCTGCTGGTAGTGAAGATAATAAGCCTTCGCTGAAGGAAAGATGGAAGTGTATGGATGTACAACTATGCAAACATCCTCTATATAACACTAACAAGAGTGACGAATTTAAAGGATCAGAGAGTTCGAAGAATGAAGATATCGGCCAACGGAGGGCAACGGCCCTAAAGGGCAAGCAGGGAAAAGTAACGCTAGTCCAGGAAAGCCGTAAGAATGTTGAGGGCGTACGTGAAGAAGAATAGTTAAATCGAGGTCGAACAGCAGAGGTATAATTTGTGATGCGGGTTCAAAATAGTGGAGGCAAGGCCAAAACTCATACAAGCCACACTACGAAAGAAGTGTTCACATGGCAAAGCAAAATCTCGTTCATATGGCAGACAGGTCAAACAGGCACCTCATAATAAGGCACCCCAAAATCAATCATCCTCGAACCGAATTCCGCGCGAGGACCTTGAATGGGGGTATAATCTGCGACCTCACGGCTTTTTATCGTATTTATTTATTTATTTACTAGCGAATGTACCCGTGCTTCGCTACGGTATTCTACATTGTATTCGAATATCGAATTAAATAGTGTACATGCGGTAAATAAGATTGTTTTAAAATTGCATGTCTCTTAGCGTTATCCGAGAAAGAGCATGGGGAGGTCCCCGTACGTTGTTTCCAATGTAAAGTGTTTGTTACGGATTTGTGATATAACGGCAGGCTCATTTGCCTACTAGCATTCACAATCGAGGTGGGAAGTTTACACTATAATTGCAGGCCCCATTGCCTACTACGCGGACAGAATCGATTTGGGCAGTTTTCGTTAAAATGGCAGCCCCCTTTCCTACTGATGATGATGATGCTTGTTGTTTTAAGGGGCCTAACATCGAAGGTCATCGGCCCCTAATGGTACGAAATGAAAGAACAAAAAATTTCAAAGGCATTCACTGACCAAAATAAAAATAAAATATGTCATGAAGAATGAATGGATGGACAGGAACCCAACAAAACACAAAACAAACAAGCAAAAACCAGTGGATCGCACTCAATAGAGATCGAAAATAACATTATTACCGACCAAGGAACCACTTATAAAGCACAATGATGCTTGGTGTCTAAAGGTGGTGCAAAATCCAAGTCTAAGGCCCCACAGAATGGTACATGTCGCGAGTAAAATAGAACCATGGTATGTGTCATGTTGGGGTATTACCCAGAAGTAGCGAAGACTCACGGTGTTCCACAAAAGATGGTACTACTCACAAGTATTGTAATTCGTACAGGTAACGCAGACCTATGGTGTTTCGCACACAATGGCGCCACCTACAGCCAACGCAAACCGATGAGTTTCCTCACCTAGGTGTACTAGTCATGGGTGCCGGTCCCAAGGGCCCCGTGGTGTTCCTCACATAGTGAGTACTAATCACAGGCAACGCAGACCCACGGTGTCGCTCATATAGTGGTACAACTCACAGGCTACGCCAGACCCGCGGTGTTGCCCACATGGGTACAACGCACGGGTACTGGAATCCACCCGGCCAGACTTTTTACTGCAACGAATCACAAATTTATTTCGTACCAAGTTAGTGATACTATTCGCAAGTACATGCAACCCAAGGTGTTCCCCGCATGATGGTACGAATCAAGAGTAGTTTCATGGTTCTAATTCATTCATCCCTTGGTCGCCCCTTTCAGTCGCCGTGGGTGAATTCTTCGTCTGCCTCCTCCACCCACAGGGGGGGTGTGTTTGGTCCGCGAGAGGTATTTTATTTCCCTCAAGTCCGCCGGCAAGCCGGTGAGGACACCCCTATCCGCCACCTGGGACGCGCCACGTGGGAGTATCACCTCTCCCCCTGCTACGCCTGCGTAGCAGGTTCGTGGCCCTTTCCTACTTCCAGACAGATTACAGTTGAGGAGTTTCTATTATAATGGCAGGCAATTACCCTACTATCACTCGAAATTGAGTTGTGCAGTTATCATTATAATGCCAGGCCAATTTTCCTACTGCCAGCCAGCTTACTGCCAGTCACACCAAGTTGGTGAGTTTCCATCAAAATAGCAGGCCACTATGCCTAATGCCAGTCACATTTTAGATGAGGACATTTCTTTATAATGGCGGGCACCCTTGCCTACTGCCAAACACAATCGGGTAGGGGAGTTTTAAACAAAACTGCATGCGCACTTGCCTTCTGCAAGTCAAATCGAGAAGGGAACTATTCATTACAATTGTAGGCCTTCCTTACTAAAGACAGTTACACAGGAGTTGGAGAAGGAACCCTTTCCTACTGCCAGTCAAAGTCGGTGTGGGGAGTACTGATTACAATATCAGACCCACCCTTTCTCGATCGCTAAAAATCGACATCAGTGAATATATATAGGTCGACATACGAAAGTATATGCGTGTTTACAATATTGAAGACCTTCATTTACAGATTAACTGCTACTAAACGTACGTCATATCGACAAAGGATTATACCATAAGACACGCCGGATTTAGTGGCCTAAATGGCTGGTCCTATGATATGTCATCTATTCCTGGGTCAGATTGAGTTAGAAACGTGGAACAGGGTAAATGTTTTGTAAGATTATCTCACATTACATTACTTTTCGGATAATTATGTGACAGCTACATACATAGCATTTGGCTCACATATGGCTACTGGGTGGGCCAATTTTCGTGAAGAGTTTGGTGATTCTGTATTTCATATAAGTAATTGAAAGTATGAATTATGCATGTGAAAATTCCAAATCGACTTAACATCGATTAACAGAGAAAAATCAAACGTAAAAGGGATACAGATACGGCAAAAAGTCATAAGACCAAGGTTGTAGATCATTCCAAATTGAACGGAGATTGTGCAATCCGTTATGTGATAGGAATTTCCGAAGGTCTGCAGCATCATTAAAATTGCCTGCATATTTCGATATTCTTTGGGGATAAAAAGTGAAAAATTTAATAATCTAGGATATTTTCCGTTCGTTACAGGCTAAAACGTATAATTTTGTCAAATTTCAATTATCTTCTTTTTCTTCTGGCAGATTATGCCGCAATCTGGATTTTGGGCGAAGTGGGTAAAAATTAGGACTTTCAGGAAACTAAACCAAAAATTATGGAGATGGTCATTATTACCCCTTAAACGGAAAGCTGTATGAAAATTTCGCCAAAATAGTCAGTGTAGAGCCACACAGTCGTTACTATTTGATTTATATAGATAAGGAATCTGCTCCATGTAAAACACCTTTTGGGCTATGTCCGCTGGACTTAACCTGCAAAAGTGACCATTCATGATATCTCCCTTATTAATCCTCCTGACGAAAAAATGCACTTGAAAAAAAAGGTTTAGAGGTGGAATTCCATCACGTTTGGTCGATTTCCAGTCAGGTTGATCTTGTTCTGTATATATTGTGGAAGAGTAAAATCACCATTTGTGTTCCCTATAAACCGCCAGTCCATTCCGGAACATGAAATTTTATTTACGTTTAAAACCTACCTTTGGACAGGTGGATGCTAAATATAAATTTTGGTTTGAATGTCTTCAGTAGTTTTCAAGTTGTAAGGAATACGCTTTACACGCACCCGCTCGTGAGCTAAGTCCGATGGGACTTGTACAGAAAAACGGTCCGTTAATGATATCTCCCTTATTAATCCTCGTATCGAAATGATGCACATGAGAAAAATGTATAGAAATTAATTTCTACCAAGCTAGGTAGATTTCTATTAAGTTTGGTTGTGTATATTTTGTGGAAGTGCAAAATCACTGTTTCGGTTTCGTAAAAAACCCCAGTCAGTTCAGGGATTTAGAAACAATATTTGCCCTAAAACCTATCAAGGACAGGTGTATTCTAAGTATGAGTCTTGGTGGAAATACACCCAGTAGTTTGTAGCACTCGCGTACATACGGCGTAATTAAGGAAGAAAATAATACAGTTAAGAAAGTTGAAAGTAATAGAAAATGGATTATAACTGAGGACAGCCGGATAACGACAAATATGTAAATGCCAAGTGAATGTATTGAAAAATCAAATGCCCCTCAATAAATTATGCTAGTGTGAGTTATGGATATAATAAAGCGGTAACAGGGGAGAAATTTAGGTCCAGTGATTCTTAGGTAAACAATTAATAAGAAGATGACTAATGGTGTTATTATTTAATCTACTGGAAAGCGGTTATAACATCCAACGATATTCCGCCAATATCCCGCAGATAGACCGATTGACGCCTCTCTTGCCTTCTACCCAAGGAACAACCACGAATTTAAAAGCATGTTGAGGAAAATGACAATACGTTACTTCCCTGCTGGCATGCAGTCAGAGACGTTGCCATGGTAACCTGTAGGTTCGTTGTCGGTCTGTCGGTCACTCAATGCAGAGCATGATACCAGCGGAAAATTGTAAATTTCTCCGTCATGTGAAGAGTAAGGTAAATTATGAACATAACGAAAGTTGTTTATAATAAAGAGACGTTTCACATACGGTAAACTAAGTTTACAGAAAATCAATAGTATAAGAGAAAATGGAGGAAAACCATTCTGGTTTTCCTATAAACCCCCCGTCTATTCAAAGATTTTAAAATGATATGCATATCAAAACCTTCCCCGGAATGAGTATACTCTAAATATGAAGTTTGGTTGAGATCTATTCAGCCGTTTCGAAGTGATGGTGGAAAACCATTCAGGTTTTCCTATAAACCCCCGTCTATTCAAAGATTTTAAAATGATATGCATATCGAAACCTTCCCCGGGATGAGTGTACTATAAATATGAAGTTTGGTTGTGATCTATCCAGCCGTTTCGACGTGATGGTGGAAAAACCATTATGGTTTTCCTATAAACCCCCGTGTATTCAAAGATTTTAAAATGACATGCATATCGAAGCCTTACCCGGGATGAGTATACTCTAAATATGAAGTTTGGTTGAGATCTATCCAGCCATTTCAACGTGATGGTGGGAAAAACATTCCGGTTTTCTTATAAACCCCCCGTGTGTTCAAAGATTTTAAAACGATATGCATATCGAAACCTTCCCCGGGATGAGTATACTCAAAATATGTAGTTTGGTTGAGATCTATCCAGCCGTTTTGACGTGATGGTGGAACAAACAGACAAACAGACAAACAAACAGACACGAAACGTAAAAACCACCGATTCGGTCTTGAGTTGACCTAAACGTATAAATATCTGAAAAATTGGCAAAACAAAAGAAATTACAGACAGCGGACCCCCTACAATTTTATTTATATAGATTAGCTGAGGCACCTGAGCTAAAGCTCGCTGTTGTGCAGTACATTATAATATTATCATGGCTTCAGAGTATTTATAAAGTAAATTAATACACTCCAGTAATACAAGTTTGTTACATCAAATCAGTTAATAGTAATTTTGGTTACATGAATAGGGCTAAGTACTACATATCACACATAAGTTACATTAGTTTCATAATATATTAATATATCCTATAAAAATAATCCAGGAATAAGTGGTAGCAGAGCGTGGTTGAATGAGTCTCAGTTAGGCCCTTTCTGACGGCTAAACATAGTATCCGTATCGAACTCTAAGAATTTTCTCTGTCGCTGAAACCTTTTTTTCTTCTAAACTTGTAAATTTCCTTTCATCGTGTCTGGCCTTCGCGAATTCCTCCATCCCGGGTACTTGCGCAAGGAGGATTTAATTTATGAGTTGCTTATTAGGAATGTTCAGTCTGGAGGCACGGATGTGGCGGATACCACCAAACTTACAGAGTCATTAGAATTACCTATTTGCATCCCAATTTGGGGGGAGAAGGAAATTAACGAGGCTCTCTCTACTATCACTGATAATACCTCTGAACTAGCATCGGTAGTAAGTTTTTTGAAGTGAGTGATCCATCTCCTAATCAACTTAAGAGAGTACAGGCTGGACTGTCCTATTTTTATAACAGGGTTAGCGATCTATTGTTTCTAAAATTAAAAGAATATCATGCTAAGGAGGCTAGTAATCTTGTTGAACACCTTTCTAAAATGTCAAATAGAGTTAGTCAATTGTTAACTGGGGCAGCTGGTCCCAAAACCGACCAAGCCCCTGCGATAAACATTGAATGTGAGGAGGATTCTTCCAAGGTTGTAGAAAGTAGAAAATCTGTGGCAATTCAACAAATTCTGCCCCATTAGAAAACGAGTCCGATCGTCGTACACCAATTCCACCTTTCTTTTGAAATAATTCTGTGTCGGAAGCTTCTCAACCCCCCAGGCCGTCACCACTTATGTCACCCTGTTTTAGAAGTTTGCCCCATCCACTGGCTATTCTGCTTAGAGGATATTCTAAATTTTCAGTTAACTCCACCAAAGACTTCATTTCATTTCTAAGATTTTTAGTTGAATTTCAGGATCACGCACTAGTGTTTTCCCTCTCTCACTCTTAAATTCATCAAATTACGTACCCGTATTCTGTAGGCGTCCTATCGGACAAAATAGTCAAGGCCATTGCTGATCACTCATCCATTGAAGACTTCCATGCTCATCTTTAGGCAAATTTCATTCTGGCTAGGGCAATGTCATCTTTAATCCAAAAGTACTACTTCAGAGTACAGCGACTTGACGAAAATCTTGCGGATTACATCCAAGATATTAAATTGTATACCCGAGTGTTCGCCCTGCATTTTTCGGAAGACCAAATAATACAAACTATTGTTGAAGGTATCTCACCACCTTATAGATCTTATTTATGTTTTGAGTCTCGTCCCCAAACCTTGGTAGAATTAGAGGCTATGGCTGTCTCAGCCGAAGGAGTGCGGTATGCCGACACATTAAGAGTTGCGAAGGAGCCCCCTCCGTCTTCTAATAGTTTTTGGCCTTCACCTCGCCGAACATTCATCACCCGTAAATGCTATGCTTGTGGGTCTAGGGAATATCTGCGTAACAAGTGACAAGTGTTAAAATCGAGTGGGACAAGGAATGGAACAGGGTCATCGCAAGGATGTTTCAAATGTGGCTCCTTTTCTCATCTAGCCAAAAATTGCCCTAATGCCAATAGCACCCCTTCCTGCCTAACTTCTGGTGCAACCTCCGCGAACTCCACTAATAGTAAGTGACTAGTGTCATCGGCTGAGTCGGCATGTTCCTCTTCCCAAGGCTCAGCCCCTGTCAAACACCCCGAAAGCTTGGGTAAGGGAAAACGGTCTTCTAATCCAGCATTTGAATGCCCAAAAGAATGCCTCAGAATTGCGGCGGAGACCCCCTCACTCGTACCGTTTCTTAAGATTGAGTTGAATAGTGAACCAGTCACGGCCCTATTAGATTCAGGGAGTGTTTGTTCCATTCTTTAGGCTGAATGGTACTCCAAATTAAAGTCTGTCTGTAAGTTTCCTGAATATTGTTCGTCTTCAGTCCAATGTGTTTCGGCTAATTCCTCTCCGTTAGAAATTTTAGGGTTCATCCTTGCCAAAATTCGGATTTCTAAATTCACCTGGAAAGTAAAATTGTTCGTGGCCAAACACTTGTCTTGCCCCATAATATTAGGAGAGAATTTTATGTCTTCCAATGGTCTGGTGCTCGACATTCAGAGCAAGTCGTGCACTTTCAAATTTGCTAATGATTGTAAAATTCCCTTGCTAAAATGTAATTCTGCTTCATGTTCATCTCTTTCGCCTACCCAGGATGAGATGTTGTTAGACCTTAGGCATCTACCTGAGGAGCAGACTGAGAGTATTCGGAAATTGTGTCAGTCGTTTCCAGATGTATTTTCCGATACTCTTGGTGTTACTGACCTTATTGAATACAGGATTGAGGTTACGGATTCGATCCCAGTTAGATTTCCACCTTATAGGCCGTCTCCATCTAAAATGAAGGCTCTAAAGAGATCATCGACCAAATGTTAAAGGACGGAATTATTCGACCCTCTAAGTCGGCGTATTCATCGCCCATTTTTCTGGTGCGGAAACCCCAAGGCGTCTTCAGGCCTGTGATTGAATATAGGGCTTTAAATCGGAAGGTGGTGTTACAATCTGTCCCTCTTCCCGACCTTCACTCTCGTTTGTCATGGTTTCGGAAAGCTAAGTTCTTTACCATCCTTGATCTCAATCAGGCGTACAATCAGATCCCTCTAGCTGAAGAATCGAAACATCTAACAGCTTTTGCCACGGATTGGAACTTGTATGAGTACGACCACGTGCCTTTCGGGCTCCACAGGGGGGCAGATGTGCTCACTAGACTGCTAGATAGCGTCCTTTCCGGCATCTAGTTTGAGTACTTGTATCACTATCTTGATGATGTCGTATTTTCTGAGACCTTTGAAGAACATCTAGATCATCTAAAGGAGGTACTCAATCGCTTTCGTAAAGCTGGGTTGACTGTCAAATTATGCAAGATAGCCCTTGCTAAGCCTTCTATGTCATTCCTAGGGCATATTGTGTCGCCCGATGTTGTTTATATCGATCATTCCAGAACACAGGCCATCCGTGATTTCAAACCACCTAAGGACATCAACGATATTGCCAGAGTCATCGACATGGAGAAATTCTTCAGGGAATTCATTCCTAACTTCGCTAACAGAGCGGCTCTCTCGAACTTACTTCGTAGGAAAGGCGTCAAATTTTAGTGGGGACCGTCTCAACAAGCAGCTTTTGAAGATCTGAAATTAGCTCTGTGCAACGCCCCTGTGCTTGCTATGCCTGATTTTTCGAAGAAATTCATCGTCGGCGGTGGCTGCTCTGCTTCTTCAGGAAACTGAACTCGCAAGGCGACCCTTCGCCTACGCATCTAGGACATTATGGGCCCAAGAGGCCAAATATTCCATCTATGAACTTGAGGGTTTGGCAGTTTTATTTGCGCTAGAGAAGTTCCGACTCTACATGGAACATGTCAAGTTCGATTTGGAAACTGATAATCAAGCCTTAAGGTGGGTATTAGCTAGGCGCGTCGTAGAGGTCGTATAGCCCGCTGGGCCATCAGGATTTCTGCCTTCCAATTTGATGTGAGACATATCACACGATCCGAAAATGTTGTTGCGGATGGACTAAGCCGCATGTTTTCTCATGATGTGGAGACCATTGAACAGGAAGATAGTTCTTCCCTTCCCACGCCCATACCTTCGGGTATTAATGCCATTCTAACTGATGCCCCCATGTTGTTTAGGGATATTGAAAAATATCAACGTGAAGATCCCGCCCTGGCCCCTATTATTGAGACCCTTTCTTCTGGGGAACATGTCGTCCCTTATGTATTGAGGAACGGGGATTTGTGTTGCCCGTCGAGGCATGATCAAAAGGTTAAAGTTGTGGTTCCAGCTGTTCTTGTACCTATGATATTCAAGTACTATCATGAGACCCCATTAGGCGGGCACTTAGGCATCTTCAAAACTCGGGGAAAAATCCGAGAGATGTTCATTTGGAAAGGTATGGACGGTGAAATTCGTGAATTAGTAAAAGCTTGTAAGTCTTGCTTGCTTAGTAAGCCCACCGTGTCCACTAAGCTAGGTCTATTATCTTCTCATCAAGCGTCGCGCACCATGGAGCGCCTAGATATGGACTACGTCGGACCCTTCCCCCAATCACAGGGGAACGCCCACAAATACATTCTGGTGTGTGTAGATGATTTAACGAGATTTTCCTGGCTATTTCCGACTAAGCTGGCAACCGCTCAGTCCATCATTTCTTGTTTAAATTCCATATTTGCTTCTTTTGGTCCCTGTCAATATATAGTGCCTGATAATGCTAAAGCCTTTACATTAAACCTCTTCCGTAAATTCTCTTTTGATCTATCTATATCACATGTAACTACTTCGGCGTATCAGCCTCAATCATCTCTGGCTGAGCCCCATAAGTTTACTCCAGCTTCTCTTATGTTTAAATTTGTTCCTAACACGTCGCTCTCTAACCTTTGGTCACTGAATGATATTTTACCAGAGATAATAGATCCCGATAATATTAGAGATCTATGGAAGAAAGCTAAGCACAACCTGAAGGTTTCTCATGAAAAGGTTAGGGAAAGATATGATCGTGGACGGAGGCCCACCAATCTAAAAGTCGGAGATCAGGTCATACTTAGAAATTTTGTTCCCACGGGCAAGCTTGCCCCAGATTTCATGGGCTGTGAGTCCTTTTGGACTTGTTGACACCTGTTACCTTATTAGTAAGCAATCCAGCAACAGAGAGGATCTTTAGAGTCCACCTCTCTCAGGTAGAACCTGTATAATTGATTTGCTATTTTCGTTAGCCGCTAAATTTAGCAGGAGTTTGAAGGTTATATTTTTTGTTATTATTCGAGGCCTTCTGCCCCGATTTTGTTATTAAATTTGGTATATGATCTTTATGTACGATCTTCCCCTCTGGTTTTCCTGCTGTCCAATTCCTTAGCGGCCATTACCAAGCCCCCGTCTCCTGCATCTCCGCACTATTGGCACACGAGAATCTTCCACGACGCCCGCCCCTCTGCATCACCAATAAAGATCGTACTCTCATGTCTCCAACAACACTTCTCTGTCGCCGAGATCTTACTGTTTCAGTGCCCCGTCAGCTGTCTGCCGCCGTACTGTAACATCTTGTGAGGGACACAAGAGAGAAGAAAGGACCCACTTCGCTCTAGTTATGCCTCCTCGTGAACGGCGCGCCGGAGTCCATCTCCCGGCAAAGGCTGAAGTGCGGTGACCCTACCGCAAACTGATCTGGGGAGTGTACCGATACTTCTAATCTGCGGTGACCATCACCACGACTACCACTACACTACTACTACTACTACTACTACTACTACTCTACTACTACTACTCCTCTCATTGTAGCGGGAGAGGTGTATCTCAGAGTACTCGAGGGGTCCGTGCGAACTTCACCTGGGTGTCGGCAAGCGGCGGCAGGTCTTGCCGTCAAACATATCAACATGTATTTAATATTCTAGAACAACAAGGACACTCTAAAGCTGAAGTTAAGCAAGTTTCTATTTATCAACTTCAAAAAACTTAGAATGTTTTTCAATTGGAAATGTTTTCTCAAAATTCTCCTATGTCACCCAAAGCAAAGACATTTGTAAGGGGAGGTCTGATCCGGGAGGTACACTTCAACGCCGCGCATTCAAAATAAGCGCCTCAATGAACTCCCATATCGAGCAAAAGGGGAAACTACTACAACAGGAACTTAGAACTTTAATCAGAAGATGTCACCACCGAAATATTATGTAATTGTGTCATTGTGCAGTTTCCTAACACGAGTGAATTTCTCCTTGTTTTGTTTGCCATTCATCAAGAAGTTTGGACATTTTTCCGCAGATGACGCTACCAAAAGACTATGATCATGCACCCTGAAGCAAAGTAAAAGAACTTACAATTTAAAGAAGTTTTGTATTTCTAGGTTTTTGTAAATGATTGATGCTCACTTATTTTTGGGTTGACAATATTTCCTTTTTATTTCCGCCAGTTTTGAATCTAGCCAATCACTAAATTCTGTAATTAATTTTCCACCTATCACAGGCTTCTTGTTTGATTTTTTCAGTGTCACTTTTGATCTCAACCAATAAAATTGAGAGGTTGTGGCTGGTTTAGACTTGAATGATTTCGAACCTTCCCTGAGGGTTTATAAACTGCGGCTTTTCACGCTTCTTGGCCAACTGATCGTCGTATACCTGAGTGTGTGTGTTAAGCAGGAGGCGGGCGGCCTCTTTCGTCGGCAGAGGAACATCTGTGAGGTAATGGCCACATAAACTACATCTTTCTTCTTGTAACTACCTCCGCAGATTATTCCAAGGGGAAGGTCCGAATCTTTAACAATGTAACCTACCTTTCTAAAAGATAACTTTCTTCCGGCTAATGTAAAAGTTTCATAAAATCTTAAACTTAAATCGGGGATAGAGAGTGATGTACCCTCTCGATCTCCCCTTCGTCTCGGTTTGAGGTGACTACGTTTTGTAACTGTTTTTCCTTCCGTAATGTATTTAGTAATTTCTATACGAGTCACCTCGGTAGGTTGGGAATAGCCCTATTTCACTGGCTTAGAACCCTTTAGGTTTTTAAGTTTTCTTGGAGCGCCGTGTACGCCTCCATTCCTTTTGTGTTTGGGCCAGTTATTTAACCCGTTTCTTTCCATGAAGGTCCCGTATGTTGGGTATAAAATACCCCTGTAAAAGTAAGTTAACTATGTAAATGGTGGTTTGAGAGACCATAAATGGATGTAACGTTGCCTTGAGTTAGCAGTAACAAACTGAGAGCCCGTTAGCTCTTTTTCAAGATTTGTAATTGTAACGAGTGCCTCTGGAAGGCTAGATATTGTATTTTGTGAGCAAGTGCTCTTGATTTGGGGGATTTCTGCCCTTGACTTAATGGTTCCGAATTTTTAAAATTAAATTGTGTAAACTGGATCCGGTATCTCTGGAATCGTAAAACTAGGCTTGAAGCCCAGAATCTGTAAATATCAATAACCTTGGATTTTCCCAATCTGGTTTAATGATTGCTATTTGTACCTGTGGTATTGTTATGAAAATGATTGTTAAGTTTGTTTTCGGAAAAGAAATATAACCTTCTAAAGTTTTAACTCAATAACCGACAGCGTGGGACACAAATCCAACTATGAGCTTTTTAACCGCAACAACTTTAATATACGCTATTGGAGCTGGAATTACCGCGGCTGCTGGCACCAGACTTGCTATCCAATGGATACTCATTAAAGGATTTAAAGTGTACTCATTCCGATTACGGGGCCTCGGATGAGTCCCGTATCGTTTTTTTCGTCATTACCTCCCCGTGCCGGGAGTGGGTAATTTGCGCGCCTGCTGCCTTCCTTGGATGTGGTAGCCGTTTCTCAGGCTCCCTCTCCGGAATCGAACCCTGATTCCCCGTTACCCGCTACAACCATGATAGGCGCAGAACCTACCATCGACAGTTGATAAGGCAGACATTTGAAAGATGCGTCGCCGGTACGAGGACGGTGCGATCAGCCCAAAGTTATTCAGAGTCACCAAGGCAAACGGACCGGACGATCCGACCGATTGATTTTGATCTAATAAAAGCGTCCCTTCCACTTCTGGTCGGGACTCTGTTTGCATGTATTAGCTCTAGAATTACCACAGTTATCCAAGTAAAGTGGTACGATCTAAGGAACCATAACTGATTTAATGAGCCATGCGCGGTTTCACCTTAATTTGGCTTGCACTATATTATAGATACACTCATTCAAGCCCGCAACTTCTTTCGCTTCTGCGTTTCACAGATACCCCGGAACAGCCTAGCAGTCTTGGGGACGTAAGTGAAGAGAATAGGCCTATGGAATTCGAATAGCAGAGACGAAATTGATGATCCGGGCACAAGTAAGTGGAGGCAATGACAAGACTCATTTAAGGAATCCGTGTTTCCTAAGTCACACTCCCAAACTAAAAGCCATTTGGAGACTTTACGTCCCCTAATTGGACACTAGAATACACCGTGGGTGTTAATTTTACTGCTCTCTAACATAACCACGGAAATCCGTCAGATTCCCTCCCCCTCTGAGGAACGGAATTGAACAAGAATATACCAAGATCAGAGAAGAACGATTTTGGAAAATATGTGACGGGAAGAAGTGTGGAGCCTCCTCATTCCACTTCAAATGCCCCTTCTAAACGACAGTGGTAAATATTCCACCAAAGAGAGAATTCCACGAATGGCACAAATTGAAAAGCTTTCTTGAGACCACCAGACAAGAAAGAGAATTCTAACGCTGAAAACGAATAAACTTCAACATGCCTTCAAACGGCAAAGCACAACTTCATTCACATGCCAGGCAGGTCGAACAGGCATCTTGGTAGGCAAGCACCCTCGAACAGAATTCAGCGCGAGTTACATTAAACGGCGAATAACTTGTGACTTCAGGCTTTCTATCACACACTTTTACAATCTTGCAGTGAAATTGTGTGTCTTTTTCGAATCCATTCCAGAACAAATGAGGAACCAACCTCTTTTATCTTCTTTCAACACAAGCCTGCTTTGGCAGATTACTATCAATGAAGGCCGAGAATAATAAAGCGGAACAAAGTAGTGGTGAATATTCCAGCAATGAGGAGGAGAATGTGGCTACATGCAATGGTAATCAAGCGCGTGGGGATAAAACTGGCAGCGAAGATAATGAGCCATACGTCAGGAAAGGAAGTGAGCGCCATGTTAAGAAGATGTACAATTATGCAAACATCCTCTACATAACACCAATCAGAGAGAAAAAAATGGAAGTGATACGATAGATCGGAAAAGGAAGATATCGGCCAAAGAAAGACAAGTGCCGTGAGGGCTAGGCAAGTGAAAGACCAGTTAGCACTCGAAAGCCCTAATAGCGTTGGGGACGGAAGGGAAACGCAATAGGCCAGTTAAGGTTTAATAGCCCAGATGAAATGATGAGAAGTGTACTAGTAAGTGGAGGCAATGCCAAGACACTTCTGAGGGCCCGTTTTGCTAACCCACACTCTTAAACAAGTGTTCATAGGGCACAGCGCAATCTCGTTCAGATGGCAGACAGGACGAACATGCTCCTTATAATACGGCATTCCCAAGTCAACCACCCTCGAACCAAATTCAGTGCGAGTAGCTTGAACGGGCTTATAGCCCGTGAAATCAAGGTATTTTAATGGTGTTCCTTTTCGTATTCTTCGAACCTGTTCCAGTCTTTTAACTTCTGCACAAACTAGGCGATGTGGACAGAATACTATCAGCGAAGGCGAAGAAATCCAACGAGAAACAAAGTAGTTCTGAAAGTACAAGCCCTGAGGCGAAGAATGTGGCTAAAGGCAATGGTAATGAAGCAGGCTGTAATGGACCAGGCAGCGAATATGCACTATCTGAAGGAAATATGGAAGTGTAGAGTTAAAAGGATGTACAACTATGCAAACGTCATCTATATAACACTCATAAGAATGAAAAAATGTAAGGGATCAGATAATTCGAAAAATTAAAAAATTAAAGAATCGCTAGTACTCGAAATCCCTAACAGCGTTTGGGACGTAAGTGAACAAGAATTGACCAATAGGTTTAGAATAGAAAAAATGAAATTAAAGATCCGAGCACAAGTAAGTGGAATCAATATCAAGACTCAATTAAAGGCCCCGTGTTTGCTAAGCCACACTCCCAAACTAACAGCAACTTGGACACCTTTTGGTCACCTCATGGGTCACCAAGCTATACAGTGGGTGTTAACTTTACTGCTTATTATCATAATTATTGAAAGCCGACAAATTTCCTCTCTTTCTGAGGAACGGAATTGAACAAGAAAAGTCCAAGTTCATACAAGGATAAACTTGAAAAAGATGTGTCAGGAAGAAGTTTGGAGCCTCCTCATTCCACTGAAGGAGCCCTTTCTAAACGGCAATCATAAATAATCCACGTAAAGGATATTACAAAATGCCACAAATAACAAACCCTACTTGAACACATCAGGCAAGGAACAGAATCACAGTAATATCAGACGAATAAATATCATCTTTCTTCACATGGCAAAGTGCAATCTCGTTTAGATGGCAGACAGGTTGAACGGGCACATTATAATAGGCAACCACCAAGTCAATCACCCTTGAATAGGTTTCAGGGCGAGTATCATTAAGGGGCGTATAACAACTGACCTCAGGTTTCTTTCATCGTACAAATTCACGTATTTGCAGTGTAATGGTTTCTGTTCAAGAAAACGTTCTGGTACATACAAGGAACCATCCTCTTGTAACATTTGCCAACACAAGCCGACGTGGACAGAATACTATCAGCAAAGGTGAAAAAATCCAAAGCGGAACAAAGTAGTAATTAATGTACCAGCACAGACTCGCAAAAAGTGGCTGCAGGCAATGGTAATGATGTGTGTGGGTATTAATCTTGCAGTGAAGACAATAAGCCATCACCGGAAAAAGAAGGACGCATTGTGTTAAAAATATATACAACTATGCTACCATCCTCTATATAACACTTATCAGAGAGAAGTACCTACACAATCCGATACCACAACAAATTGAGATATCAGACAAAGGTCCATGAAGGGCGATCACATGAAAAGTCTCGCTAGCCATCGAAGGACCTAAGAACATTGGGTGCGAAAATGAACAAGAATTGGCCAATTATTTTTGAATAGCCCAAATGATACTGATGAGCAGGACACAGGTAATTGGAAGCAATGCCACGATTCATCTAAGGGCCCCATGTTTGGTAACCCACACTCCCATTATAACAGAAAATTGGACACCTTTGTTTCCCGTCATGGGACAGTCGGGGTAAACTTTTGCTGTAAATTTTACCGTTCCCAACCATAAACAGAGGAACCCTTCAGAATTATTCACACTGTGAGGAACGCAATAGAACAAGTTTAGACCAAGTTAAGAGAAGGAAGAAGTTGAAAATTATATATCTGGTAGAAGTAACCAGCTTATTCATTCCACTAAAGGTGCCCTTACTTAACGAACGACGTAAATATTCCACCGAAAATAGTATTCAACCGATACCATAAGTAAAAAACCCTTCTTTAGCCCGTCACGCAAGGAACAGTATCACAATAATATCAGACGAATAAAATTCAATTTTAATCACAGGACTAAGCGCAATCCCGTTTACATGGCAGACAGGCTGAACAGGCACATTATAATAGGCAAGTCAATCACTCGTGAACAGATTTCAGCGCGAGTATCATTGAAGAGTTTATGACCTGTAACCTCCGGTTTTCAATCTCACTTCTTTGCGCCTTTGCAGGGTAATTGTTTGTGTTATTTGAATCCATTCCATACATACGAGGAGCCAACCTCTTTTATGTTCTGCCAACACCAGCCGGTGTGGACCATCTACTATCAACGATGGGGAAGAAATCCAAAGAGGTGCAAAATGGTAGTGAATGGGCCAGCACTGAGGGAAGGATGGGAGTGTCGTATTAGGAGGATGAACAACTATGCAAACATCTTCTATATAACACTATCAGACAGAACAATTCAAGTGATTCGATAGGTCGAAACATCAATATATCGGCCAAAGAAATACAGTGGCTATCGAGGACATGCAAATGAAAGACTATCTAGCCCTCGAGAGCCTACTAATACAACGGACAGAAAGGAAGAGAATACCACAGTTTAGATCGAATAGCCCAGATGAAATTTATGATCGGGGTACAAGTAAGTGAAGGAACTGCCAAGACTCACGTAAGGGTCCCTTGTTTGCCAACCCACACTCATAAATCTGTCTTCACAGCTCAAAGGTCAACCTCTTTCAGATGGCAGAACGATTATATTGAACGGACGTATAACATGAGACTTCAGGTTATTTCATCGTATTCCCTCACGCATTTGCAGTGTAATGATTTGTATTCTATGAATCGATTCCGATACAAATGAGGAACCTTTCTCTTTTAAAGAACTACAAACGTTAATACTGCAGGGGCGGAAAAGAACAAGAATTGATCCATGGAGGTCAGGTATCATAGTTGAAATTCATGAGCCAGGCGCTAGTATGTTGAGACAATGCCATGTCTCGTCTAAGGGCCCCGTGTCTGCTAACCAGCACTCAAAAACTAACAGCCACTTGGACACCGTTTAGTCTCCTCTAGTGAAATGCCGAGTATAATGTGTTTCCTCATTACACCGCAGCCAAAGAATACCTGAGAAAACCCTCAGAATTCCTCACACTCTGAGCTACGAAATAGAACAATTTTAGGGGAAGTTAAGAGAAGTAGTGAATATGGCTATGAAGGTAAATCCACGAAGGGGAGTCTTGGGAAATGGAAGAGATCTGGTACTTCGAAAAATGAAGATGCCAGCCAAAGAATAACCAGGGCCAAAGAGGGTGAGTAAATGATAGACTATATATCTCCGCAGGTAACTACTAGCACAGGGGACAGAAAAGAAAATTAATAGGCCAGTGGAGGTCGAATAACACATACAAATTGATGAACAGGGCACAAGTATGTGGAGAAATTGCCAAGACTCATTTAAGGGTTCCGTGTTTGCGAACCCACACACGCAGAACTGCCTTCAAAGGGCAGAGGGCAATTTTCTTTCAGATGGCAGAGCGAGTATCTTGAACGGGAGTATAACCTGTGACCTGGGGTACTTTCCATCGTTTTCCTGCACGCATTTGCAGTGTAATGGTTTGCACTATTTACATCGATTCCGATGGAAGTGAGGAACCACCTATTTTAGCGGCCTCGAATGCTTTACTAACGCTCGGGAGGAAAAAAACAAGAATTGACCAATGGAGGTCATATATCACAAATGAAATTTATGAGACAGGCACAATAATGTTGAGGAAATGAGAAGACCCACCTTTGGGAGCCTTGTTCGCTAACAAACACTAACAGTCCAACGGCCACTTGCCCTCCACGGACATGGAGGTTATACCGTGGTTGTTAATTTTACTGCAGCAACCATAACCAGACAAAGCCCTCATAATACCTCACACTCTGAGGAATTGAATAGAACAAGTTTAGAACAAGTTAAGAGAAGGAGTGAATCTGGCTGTGAAGAAGAAGGCCATCGCTGTAGAGGGGATGGTGGAGTCGTGTTAAGGGGATGAACAACTATGCAACCATCCTCTGTAAAGCAACACTCAGGAGCAAAATGGAAGTGGTTTGATATTTCTAAAAATAAAGATATCTGTCAAAGAAAGAAAGGGCTATAGAAGGCACGCAAATGAAAAACTTGTCAGCCCTCTAGAGCCCCACAAGCACAGGTGACAGAAAAGAACGACGGAAAAGTGGACGTCGAATAGCACAGATGAAATTGATGAGCAAGATACAAGTGAGTGGAGGAAATACAAACACTCATCTAAGGGTCCCGTGTTTGCCAACCCACACTCCCAGGCCTGTCTTCACAGGGCAAAGGGCAATCTATTTCCGTTGTCAAAGCGAATATATTGAACAGGCGTATAACCTGTGACGGCAGATTTTGTCATCGTATTCCTTCACGCGTTTGCAATGTGATGGCTTATATTCTTTGAACCATTCCTGATATAAATGCAGAACAATTATCCTTAAAAGGCCTCGAAAGTTTTAATAGCGCAGGAGCAGAAAAGAACAAGAAATAACCAGTGGGGGTCATATATCAGAGATAAAATTGGTGAGATAGACACAAATAACTTGCGGCAATGCCAAGACTCAGATAATGGCCACGTGTTCGCTAACCCACACTCCCAACCTAACAGCCACTTGGACACCTATTCGTCCCCTCATGGGACATTTACCGTATACCGTGGCTGTTAAATCTACCGTAGCCAACCATAACCAGAGAATGTCCTCAGAATTCCTCACACTCTGAGGAACGGAATAGAACAAGTTTACACCTTGTTAATAGAAGGAGTAAGTCAGCCTGTGAAGTTAAATCCATCGCCGAAGAGGTGAACGAAGAGTCCCTTTAAGAGTATGAACTATCTTCAGTAAAGCAACACTGAGGAGAAAAATGGAAGTGATTTGATATTTCTAAAAATGAAGATATTTGCCCAAGAAAGAAAGGGCTATAGAGGGCACGCAAATGAAAAATTAGTTAGCCCTCGAGAGCCCTATAAGCATATGCTACAGAAAAGAAAGACAGGCCAGTGTACGTCGAATAGCCCAGATGAAAGTGATGAGCAAGATACAAGTGAGTGGCGGAATTCAAAAGCTCATCTATGGGTCCCGTGTTTGCCAACCCACACTCCCAGGTCTGTCTTCACACACCAAAGGGCAATCTCTTTCTAATGGCAGAGCGAATATCTTCAACGGACGTATAACTTGTGACCTCATGATTTTCACCGTATTATTTCAAAGTATTTGCAGTGTAAACGTTGACTTCTTCGAATCCACTCCTTTACAAATGAGGAACCATCATCTTTTAAAATCTGCAAACACAAGCCGATGCGGACACACTTATATCAACGAAGGCAAATAAATGCAAAGCGGAACAAAATAGTAGTTAAAGTACCACCACTGAGGCGGAGAATGTGGCTACAAGCGATGGTAATATAGAGTGTGGACGTAAATCTGGCAGTAAAGATAATAAGCCATCACTGAAGAAAAGGAGGAAGTCTCGGGTTATAAGGATGTACGACTAATCAGCATTTCCTTCATTACACAGATGGGACAGAAAATTGGCAGGGATTCGATAATTCAGAAATTAGGTATCGGCCAAACAAAGACTACAGCCATGGAGGACATGCAAATGAAAATCTCGCTAGCCCACAATAGCCCTAACTGTGTTGGGGACCGAAAGAACAAGAATTGCTCAATGGAAGGCAAGTAGCCCAGATGAATTTGATGAGCCGGGCGCAAGTATGTGGAGTGATCTGATACTTCGAAAAATGAAGGTATCTTCCAAAGAAAGACAAGGGCTAGAGAGGGCATGCAAATGCAAACTAGTTTTCCCCGACAGCCCTATAAGCACAGGGGACACAAAAGAAGGATAAACCAGAGGATGTCGAATAGCCCAGATGAAACTGATGAGCAAGATACAAGTGAGTTTAGGAATTGCCAAGACTCATCTAAGGTTCCCGTGTTTGCCATGCGACACTCCCAGACCTGCCTTCACAGGGGAAATGGCAATCATTTTCAGACGGCAGGGCGAGTACCTTGAACGGTCATATAACCAGTGACCTCTGGATTTTCATCGTACTTCTTCACGTATTTGCAGTGTAACTTTTTTTGTGTTCTTCGAATCCATTCCAGTACATATGAGGAACCATCCTCTTTTATGTTCTGTCTACACCAGCCGACGTGGGCAAACTACTATCCAAGAAGGCAAGAAATCCAAAGCGGGACACAGCAGTAGGGATTGCGCAGGCACTGAGGCGGGGAATGTGGCTACATGCAATTGTCATTAAGAATGTGGTAATAAAGCTGGTAGTGAAGATGGAAATGTGTGGATGTACAACTATGCAAATATCATCTATATTACACTAGTAAGAGTGAAAAAATGAAGATATCAGCCAAAGGAAGTCAGCGGACCTAAAGGTGAAGGGAAAAATGTATCGCTAGTCCTGGAATGCCCTAACAGTTCTGGTGGCGTAGTTGAAGAAGGATAGTTAAATGGAGGTCGAACATCACAGGTGTAATTGAGGCTCCGGGCTCAAAGATTAGGAGGCGAGGCCAAGACTCATTTAGCGGCCCCGTGGTTGATAATCCACACACAAGTGTTCACAGGGCAAGCGCAATCTCGTTCCGACGGCAGACAGGTCGAACAGGAACCTCATAATAATTCACCCTTCTATTCAACCATGCTCGCACAGACCTCAGCGTGATTATCTTCAACGGCCGAATGCCCTGCGACCACACGGTTTTTTTATCGTACGCCTTCACGCATTTTCATTGTTGTGGATTGTATTCTTCGAACCTGTTCTGGTACAAATGACGAAAAAGGCTCTTTTAAATTCTGAAATCACCAGCCCATGTGGACAGAATACTATCAACGACGGCGAAGAAATACAAAGAGGAACAATGTATGTGAATGTGGCTACAAAGAAAGGTAATGAAGCGTGTGGGAATGAATATGACAGTGAAGATAATAAGCCATCGCTGAAGAAAAGATGGAAGCGTTGTTTTAAGTGTATGTTCAACTATGAAAACATCCTCTATATAACAGTAATGCGAGAGTGAAAAAATAAGGGATCAAGTAATTCGGAAATGAGAATATCGCCCAAACAACGACAGCGGCCATGAAGGGCAAGCAAATAAAATAATCGCTAGTCCTGGAATGGAATAGCAGGTTTTGGGACGTAAGTGAAGATGAGTGTCCCAATCGAGTTCGAATAGCAGAGACGAAATTGATAATCAGGGCACAATTAGTGGAGCGTTCCGGTTTGCTAAGCCATACTCCCACTCTAAGAGCCACTTCGAGACCGTTTCGTCACCTGATTGTACACCAGCGTGTAGCGTGGCTGTTCGTTTTACTGGTCCCTAACGTAAGGAGGGAAATCCGTCAGAATTCATCCCCTCTGCGGAAGGGAATTGAACAAGAATATACCAAGGTCAGAGAAGGACAACGTTGGAAAAGGTGTGTCAGAAATAAGCATAACGCTTCCTCATTCCACTCAAGGAGCCCTTTCCCAACGGCCAAGGTAAATATTCCACCAAAAAGGGTATACAACGAATGCCACAAATTAGAGAACATTATTGAACCCACCAGGCAAGGAACAGAATCACAGTTATATCAGACGAATATACTTCAGCATTCTTCACAGGGCAAAGCGGGTTCTCGTTCATATGGCAGACAGATTGAACAGGTACATTAACATAGGCAACCACCAAGTCAATCACCTTCGAACAGATTTCAGCGCGAGTATCATTAGACGGCGTATAACCTGTGACCTAAGGTCGCCTTCATGGTACTAATTCACGTATTTGCAGTGTAATGGATATTCTACATTGAATCCCTTCTGGTCATATGAGGAACAATCTTCTGCCCACACCAACTGCCGTGGACAGACTACTGTCACAAAGCCAAGAAATCCAAAGCGGAACAACGTGGTATTGAAATTACCAGCACATACACGGAGAAGGTGGCTACAGGCAATGGTAATGAAGTGCGTGGGAATTAATGTGGCAGTGAAGACAAAAAGCCATCACCGGAGATAGAAAGAAGCGTCGTGTTAAGACTATGAACACATATAGAACTCTCATCTACATCACACAAATCGGGGCGTAAAATGGAAGGAATCCATCACCTTCAAAATTAAAGTATTCGATAAAGAAGGACAACGTCCATGAAAGCCAGCCAAGTGAAAGGATCGCTAGCCCCCGAGGCCCTAAAAGCACTGGGTGCGGAAAAGAACAAGAATTGGCGAATGATCTTCGAATTGCCCAGATGGCATGTATAAGCCGTGCACAAGTAAGTGGAAGCAAGGCCAAGACACATCTTATGACTCCGAATATAACAGCCACCTGCACACCTTTCAGTTCCCTGTTGAGACACGCAGTGTATACCGTGTGTGCTAACTTTACCGCTTCCAACCATAAGCAGAGAAAGCCCTCAACTATCCTCATCCTCTGAGGTAGGGAATAGAACAAGTGTAGACCATGTTCCAACAAGGGGAAAGATGGAAATATATGTTTTGGGAAGTATTGAGTTTCCCTGTTCCACACAAAGTGCCCCTTCTAAACGACAAACGTAAATAATCCACCAGAGAGGGAATTGGACCCACAATTTAAAAATCGTTCTGGATCCCCTCAGGCAAGAAAAGGAGTCGCAAGAATATCAGACGAATGCCTTTAAGAAGCAACTTCTAACTGAGATTAAGGATATTGTTGATCAATTTAACCATAATAGAACAGGAAAATTCTCACGCACAACGGTTGAAAATAGCTCATCAGTCCAGCACTCATTTTTTCCTAGTGTACAGCATCGTGAGTTATTGCACACGTTTGTCTGTAAATACGATGTCTCTGGATAAAGAGAATATCTAAATGGCCCAAGTATCATACACCGCTTCAGCTCGAGGACTACTCCTCATCTTTCCACTGAGAATAGTGTTGTTAGTCGAGTGTGCACACCTCTGGTTCCCCCTCCACCCACCAAGTGTGGGATGTGCTGTGTCCATAAACGTTACTTGTCTACTGTCTTCAAAGTACCATTCATTATTGGAGTGTCCATCACCCAGTGAAGGTCGAATGGGAGAATAAATGTTCACGAAGAAATAGTGTTGGTTTGATACAGTTCTCAAAATTACTTGCTTAATTACGGAACACTAGAGCCACCTTGACTCAATGGGCATAGCTGCTGAAAAACGGCGTAAAAAATGTAGGTGGAAAAGTGCGTTTCTATCAATGGATAATGTTGATGTAACACTAGTCCAAAGAGACACTCAGTCACAACTCTTCGTAGAACAAAAGTACGCAAAAAACCCCTGAACACTGCACAAGGTGAAACCTAGTCTTTACTGAAGGTGAGGAAGCTCTGACACTCCAAAAGGAAGACTTATCTGAATACAAATCTTCTGAAACCACTAGTAGGCAACGAACATGGCTCTCCAGTAAGACAGAAATATGCTTCTGAGGTGAAAAAGAAATGGCGTATGGCTTTTAGTGACGGGAGTTTCCGTGGACAAGTTCTGCTGGACAGATTCAGGTCTTTCGATTTAACACACGTAGGCGACTTGAGTGTGGTGATTTGGTTGAAATGATGATGAAGACGACACATTAACCCAGCCCACATGTCAGCGAAATTAAGCAATTATGGTTAAGCCCTAGAGCCGCACGCTTCCTAGGTAAGAAAAAGCAAGAGGCAAATATAAAGGAACATCCTAAAGCAACAATGCATCACTCTCACCTTGTAGGGGTTTATTTCAGATAATCATCCTGCCTACAATTATACCTAAAATAGCTATGATCATCGTCAGTTGTTAGATCGCACCTTTCCTTGAGAAGCCCAACATTGTAAAAAGGCTTGTTATAAACACACACGAACAGCTGACTACAAAGAATTGATAAGCAGTGAGACCTGACCTACTAGAATTCTCCCACTACTCTGTGATCAGCCAGTATTTCCTCCTGCTATTTCAATCATTCCAGCTGTGGGTCTCTAGACAGAATAGACGAGAATCAGTCCCTCCTCTGCGATGTTACTTCTTAACAAGAAATCAGCTAGAGACCTCTAAGAACTAATGTCCACGTAATTGCTCATAAGAGACATTGAGCCAAAGCCTGGTCCTCTCTTCGGGACTCATTGTGAAATGTGTTATTCACTCTATGCACCACTTTTCGAAACATGAGAAAATGTGTTAGTTGCATAAGAGAGAAGACACCGGAGTTGAGATATCATTGTGTAGAAGTCCTGTGTATAATTGTGTGGTACAAAAGAGAACCTGAATTACAACTTTTCGTAGAACGAAAGTTCGCATAAACCCCGCGAACACTGCACAAGGGGACACTTATTATTTACTGAAGGTGAGGAAGCTTGCTTTTCAGTTATTTAGCACCAGCATGGTAAAATCCTTACATATTTTTTGAGAAAATGGCATTCCTGATTTTGAAAACAATGGAGCGACTGAAAGATTCACGCATGTGTTGAATGTTATGTCTGATGCTTTAAATTTCACTACACCATCATCTGCTTGAGGAAAGATACGAAACACCATCAAATTTTACTAGACATATCTGTAATTCTCAATAATTCGGTGCTCTTGAAACTGTTGTTTCCTGGGGCCAGTTTGATACAAGTAAATGACTGAAATTGTGTTAGCTATGTTGTCGATCTAAACTTCTCAGAACGGATCTCTTAAACCGCTAGTGACTCTAGGAACAGCTTGTATCACAAGAACAGGATGTGGCACTTACACAGATAGTAAAGGAGGTGAAGAAACCGTGTAAAGCGCGAGAGAGGGAGCAGTAGGTGGAGAGAACATGTATGGTCAGAGAGAAGATTCCTGAGAACCAAGAGCTGTAGTGTGAGATTAAACGTATATTTCCTGTCCAGATAGAGGGAGTGTGGTGAGACATTAAAGAAGAAATAATGCGGTGGTAGTAACTGCTCTCACAGTACAACCATATAACGTGATTCCTCGTTAAACTCTAAGTTAGGCGTCTGAAGAATGATATACGAAACTAGTGAATTGTCTAATTGCGGTAAGTCCACGTGTGGACTGAAAGCGCAAGACATTGGGCCATGCTACACAGAGGGGGCAGATGCAAATACTCAAGGCCTTGGTAAAACAGGGAGAAGGCAAGATCCAGAGGATTACCTCTCATCTGCAATGTGTGACATGGACGTAAACAACGGCACCCAGTTTGGAGGCAACCTGGTCTCCGCTTGCCGGCGAACGGTTCCAAATGGCAGTGGTCAGCTACCTCATGGAGAAGAGAGGAATGACTGCTAAGGTTCTGGGCAGCGCTCTTGTAGCAGTTGCTCTGCTCTGTTGGGACACCACGATGTAAGGAATTACGTTGTCCAAGCGAAAGGTAGGAGTGGAGCCATGCTGGGCAGTGCTCTTATAACTGTTGTTTCCTGGGTCCATTTTGATACAAGAAAATGACTGAAATAGTGTTAGCTACGTTGTCGAACAAAACGTCTGAGAACATATCTCTTAAACCGCTAGTGACTGCAGGAACAGCTTGGAAGGGAAATCACCGGTATGAAACTCCAGATTCTAAGAGAATTCGCCAATTTTGCGTACAGGTTATATGTCTCAAGGCAGAAATATCAAGTCAGTCCACTGAGAAGTAGCTGGGCAAGACTGCCACTGATGGAAATGCCAACCATCCGTACGAATGGATGTGTCCACCTTTTAAATTCCGTATTACTAGAAATAAAATGCAAACCCGAACGAGACAGTTATAAATGCTGTTCATTGCTAGCTGAGGAGAGAAATAATTGCCTGCTGTTTTCCACAAACTTGCGCAATAGAATATGGCCCGGAAGGTCCTAATGAAACCTAAACGGAGGCTCCGTTTACCTGACTGAAGTAGGAGATGAAACACGAGGAGCACTGGCAGGATGGCATTAAGGAGCAACTTCTCAATGAGATGAAAGATATGGTCAAAAAATGAAAACGAAAACTTGTCATGCACAACGGAAGAAAATATTCATCTGGGCAGCTCTCATTGTTTAGTAGTGAAAAGTATCGTGATATATTGTACACGTTTGTCTGCAAACAGGGTGTCCCTGGATAAAGAGAACATCAAAATGGCGCCAATATCGATCGACTCTTCAACTCGAAGATACTGCCGTTCATTCCAATGTGAACAGGGTTGTTAGGCGAATTTGCCCACCTCAGGTTTTACCTCCCAGTGTACAACGTGCTTTGCCCGTACACTTCAATTGGCTACGGTCTTCAACAGACCCATTCTTTCCTGGAGAGTCCAGCATCCAGTGAAGAAAGAATGGAAGTATAAAGTTTCACATGGGTATTTTTGGCTTGCTTTATTTCGCACAGTTGCTCATCGAATGTCCAGAACCCAGAGAGACCTGGATACAATGGGCATATATGAAACAATACGAGATACAATTTGCAAAAGGAATGGTGCTTTACTACCAATGGTTGAGCTTTAAGTAGCATTAGTCTAAAAGAGAATCTCAACCACAACTCGTCGCAAAACGGAACGGTCGCACAACCTACACTGGACACTGCATACTAGTATTAATGGAACTTGAGTGGACTATGACCATCCGAAAGGAATCATCACCTGAAGACAAGGCTTACCAATCCCATAGTAAGCAGTGCGCGTGCCTCCCGTGTAAGACAGAAGTATGCTTCTGAGGAATTTAAGACCAAGGTGCCGAAAGATTAGATCATACTAAAGCAACAAATCAACGCACTCGCCTTGCCGGTGTTTAATTCAGATAACCCTCGATATATAGACAACCTTCTGACTGTTACACCTAAGACACCTATGATCATCATCAATTGTCAGATAATTGCTTGGACGGAGAAGCCCGACAGAGAAAATAGGCAGGTATTTAGAAGACGCGAAGAGCTGACACCGAAGAAGTGATAAGCAGGGAGACGTGACCAATAACAATTCTCCCACCACCGTGTATAAGCCAGTATTTCCTACTGCTCTTGGCATCGAAATGATGTGGTTCTCTGGACAGGAAAAAGAAGAATGTGACACTACGCTGCGATGTTACTGCTTAACAGGAAAACAGCTACAGGCTTGTATGCACTTAACTTCAAGCTACAGCTCAAATGAAGCATCGAGAAATAAACTGTCTGCGGCAATCTGTGCATCACTGGCGAAGCATGGGGAAATATGGTAGTCGCAGAAGACAGAGGACATCAGAGTGGAAAAATAACTGATAGTAGTCTTAAGTGAGGGAGAACAACCCGAGGGTGTTGAGAACATTAAGAGGCGGCATTTTTGGCGAAGGTTAAGAGGTGGAGAAGCTATGTACGGACGGAGAGAGAAAGAGGTGGAGTGAGCATGTAAGAACGGAGAGAAGACCGTTGAGCACTGAGAGCTGGTGTGTGAGAAGGAAAATGTATTTTCTCAACACATAGAGAGGAAGTGGTGAGACACAGTAGAACAAGAAGCACTATGGTCGCAGGAAATCTCCTACCAGTACAACCATACCAAGTGATTCACCAGCAAATACTAAAAGGGGCCACAGGAAAGGGATATATGTATGTAGTGTATTTGCTACTTGCGACAAATCCATGTGTGTACTGAAAGCGCGAAGTACTGATCCGTGCTACAGAGAGGGGGAACCTCCACGTTATGAAGGCCCTGGTAGAGGAGGGAGTAATCAAGGTCGAGAGAACTCTCTCTCCTCTGGAAGGTGCGACATGGACTTGAACACCCGCACCCAGTATCGAATCGCACTTGCACTCCTATAGTCGGCGAACAGGGACATAGGGAAGTTGTCAGGTACCGCATGGAGAAGGGCGAAATGATTAGGGAGATGCTGCGCAGTGCTCTGTGGGGATACCACGAGGTATGGAAGTACATGTTGGAAGAGTCAAGTAGCTGTGGACTGATGCTGGGCAATGATAATGTTACTGTTGCTCAGTGGGGCCAGCTCTATAAAAGAGCAATCTTGAAATAGGTTAAACTATGTCCTCGACCAGGATATGTCTGAGAACTTATCCCTTGAGCTGCCTGTGACGACAGCTAAACACAAATATTTAATTATACATAGGTTAACCAAAAAATGTAAGTATTGGAGGGTGGCAACTTCATCTAACTTACATTGATGTACCCATACCTTTCCTAGCTAAAACAACCTGTGGTTACCTAGCAAGTAAATGGCTGCTCGGTTTTGGTCCGTAGGTATCAGCTGCACTTTACTTAAGGCCTGAGTCACTTGCTTTGCGCACCTAGCCATTTTCTGCTCCATTGTCACCATAAGATTTATCTGTGTCAATGTGTCATAAATCAGATTGTATAAGGAAAGGTAAAAATATTCTGTGATGGAATATATCCAGCCTGAGTTATTAACAATGAATTTGGGGAAAGGTATTTAAGATGATTGTGATGTCTATTGGCCACAAAGCTCTTGGTAAGTAAAGAAATAAAAGAATAAAAGACCGTGCACAACTAAAGGGTTTATTTTACAATCATATGTTGGTATGTATGATATATACATATATATAAAGTGGTGATATTCCTCTTTTATTTCTACCTAGTTATTATAAAATATCTGTATACTTGGTGTGCGCTCATTCACTGAAAGGAGTGCAGATGAACACAATATCCTTGCCTTCAGTTTGTTCCATTTTCAGAGAAAAGAAATACCAGTCTAATTACTTTATACTACTGGTTGAAAATAGCATAGAAGTACTTGTATGTATTGAAGCAAATAGATACTTCAAATGTGGTTCATCTGCATCTAGCAAAATGTGTATGTGTCTCATTCAAAGACTTTAATATTACTTATCTAGACTCACAGAGCGCGCTGATGCTATGCGGAATATTGAACACTTTCGCGCATCGCCATGTTGCGGGCGCTTCAGCTTCGAATGCATGGCTAGCACGTGGTAATGTTTACAGACCCTTACATGTTTTCGATTTGAATCATGCCTGTTAGTGGATCTGTTTTAGTATTATATGTGACGGAGTGATAATATATTGACAATTATTTTCAAGGAATGTGGGAGCTGATACACTACAGCAGTTTCGGCAATATTAGGCCTAAAGTTAGGCCTTACCTGTGGAATGGAAACATATTCACGAGGGTGAATTCGTGTGCAACCTTCATTTGTACAGGTTGCTATCGGAAGGGATCTGGTATTTCTTTTCACATGTGAGTAGAAAAATGGAACTGTTATAAAATAACTTTCAATTATTATAATAGAGACCTAATCAGGTTAGAGGGTGGTTGATTCAGAGAACGCATGGACATGAAGTTTAGAATATTTTGGCTTCTTTTTTTGTGCCTTTTTCCAATTAATCGAAGATAATTGTTTAGAACTAAATAGCTGTTCTGAAAAAGGCTACATATTTTTCACACAAACTGTGTTGCGGTATTAGAAATTTGATAAAACTGGGCCTAGAATCCGTAAGATATGATTGATACAACTTGATAAAACCTTTTAATATTAGGGTAAGGTATTGCTTCAAATTATCAATTATCTGAAAAATGATTTATTAGTTTCGTATGTCTTCATTTCTCCAATGTATCCCATTTGCTTTATAATAAAATAATATAATTATTAATACACTATTCCAGAAAAATCTGACAATATAAAGTCTAAATAAAGCTCATGAAAATCTTGTCAATCCTAGTCTGCAGTAGAAAACGCTAATCAAAATAACTGTTCACTATGATATTAATCTTTTTCTTTGCAAGTGCTTTTGGTGCTCACATTAGAGAAAAATTAGAACGCACTTTCAATTTTTATGTGCTCAGATAATATTAATTCAGAATGAGTTTGTCAAAGCAGTATTATTTAAGGAGATAATAATATGAGGAGGGTTGTACATCTTAAATGATAACATTCGTACTTAAGCCTAACCAGGCGAATCAGCCGTGCGGTTAGGACCGCGCAGCTGTGAGCTTGCATCCGGGATATAGTGGGTCCGAACCCCATTGTCGGCAGCCCTGAAGATGGTTTTCCGTGGTTTCCCACTTTCACGCCAGGCAAATGATGGGGCTGACTTTAATTGAGGCCACGGGGGTCTTCATTCCCATTCCTAGGCCTTTCCTATCCCATCGTCGCGATAAGACCTTGCTTATCTGTGTCGGTGCGACGTAAAGCAAGTTGGAAAAAATAAAACTTAAGCCTAAACCACGCAGAGAAACTCAAACTAGCCATAGACATTCATTTCATTTTAAGAAATACACAATAGAAGACTAGCACCAATGTAACAAATGTCAGGGAGCATTTTCCTAAATCCAAATAACACAATAATGATAACTTAACTTCTGCTCATCCAATTACGTTATTTCATTTCCAAACCAAACCAAACCCCATGGCACAACAGGCCCGAAAGGCAATGGCCTACTAAGCGACCGCTGCTCAGCCTGAAGTCCTGCAGATTACGAGGTGTCATGTGGTCAGCACGGTGAATCCTCTCGGCCGTTATCTCACGGTCAGATAGCTCCGCAATTGTAATCACGTAGGCTGAGCGGACTTCGAACCAGCACTCAGATCCAGGTACAAATCTATGATCTGGCCGGGATTGAACCCGGGGCCTCCGGGTAAGAAGTAGATATGCCACCCCTACACCGCAGAGCCGGCATTTCATATTCAGAAAATGATAAATATGTGTCTGATTGTTTTAGAAAGATTTCTGCAGTCATGTACTTTTTAAACAGTGTGTTCAGAGAATTGAGTGAAATTTCCTGTAGGCCTAATGACTTATCAGAGAGGAATAGTAAGCTATGTTACCTTTTATAGAAAGATTTTATTTCACAGGTTTCCTTTTTTGTTGATATTGAAGATTATTGTTATCGGTACAGGAGTTTGTAAATATTTAATTTGTGTTCTCCAATCTGCTGAGAGACAGGCAATTTTTATCTTACGATATGTAATCACACTTAAGTTGTAGCCTGTTTTTTGAACATGTCTTTTTATTTTCAATAAAACGAAATTGTAGAGTCTAGGTTTCTCAAGAAACAGATTGTCACGTGATCCCCGTCCTTTGAGTCTTGCCTTCTTGCCATACATACAATGTTCAAACACATCTGTTACAAACATACCCTTATATTAAAGTGAGCGACATGATCATTTTCGAGGTACCGCTAGTGTATTTTTGTAGTAGTGTACTTTTCAGTCTTCTTATTCAGTCTGCTAAAGTTTTTTTTTTTTTTTAGGTGCGCCACCTATGGGCTATCCAAAGGATTTGTGTAGATTGTTCAGTTTTTTTACATAAATATATTTTAATATTACCACAGTATATTTAGTGCGTGTGTACACGATAGTCGAAGTAGGCTGTCATTAAATTTGTAGGGCGGATGTTTTCATGTGTGCGAAATTTAAGTTAAAGCACGAATTCCATACTATCTCCGCGTCAAGCTGAGGAGCGCCCGCAACATGGCGGTACGCGGATGGACATGTCTTCCCCAGTCACATGCTTCTGCGCAGCCAGCGGTGTGGGGCCTCGGTCTCATTTATTGTTCGATTTGGGCCAGTTGAGCATCAAGTCTTCAAAAATGACTTTTACTTAGGTATAATTAATTCAAGACTTCATTTAATCAATCTGCTCATCACCAGATATGACTAAATCACTAGTGCAGACACCATCATAAAGCCTATTATTTCATGAAACTCCCTCCAGATAACCGAATCATTTTTATTAGTAGTATTGTTGGTGAATTTATGCACCATTGATGTATTCATGGCTGCATTTTCATCCACATTTGTTAGAATTACAGTAGATTAATTTTAAAAAGTATCTGAAGGCAATAAAATCTTATCTGGTAATACAGCTTTCAAAATAAGCACAGAGGGCACAGCAATAATAATTGCAACTTATTTGCGATCCTCTTACAAGTATATTACGAACCAGTAGCTCCTCTCTTTCACACAGACCAAACTCATTCCTTCCATACCCAATGGACAAATTTAAAAAAGTGAACAATTATTGAACTTCAAGGCGACATTCATTATGACTTCGCAAAATGATGGCTATATAACCCACATTGATGATGAAATATGTATTGTAAATGACAATAAAAATTACAAATAAAATACATCTATGAAACTTCGGTTCTAGGAAAAGCATCTATTCTCTGGGAAACCACTCACTATTAATGAAGTTCACTCATTAGTCTCACAACTAACTCCAATTTTTGTTACCGACTTGCAATCTCAAAACAAATTGCCTCCTCTTTTCGCTTACATTACCACAATGTATACAACACATCAACATTTTGATTTCCCAAATCAAACAAGTTGTTTTATACGCACTGTACACATGCGTGGGAAAAAATAAAATGTTTAGATATGTTTGGTAATGGAAAAAAGTAGTTGTGTATTAAAATCAATATCAACCACAAATAGATTGATATGCATTTGACAATTCATTATGGTGAGAAATGTGACCGAATCTTTATCTATATATGGTTTTCTTAAAAGATGTTGTTACTAGTGAACGTGAGCGTGCCACATTGTACACGTTTTTTCATAAGTAGAATGTCTCTGGATAAAGATAAGATCAAAATTACCAAATTACCAAAATGATCAAAATTAGCGGCGCCTGAGCTCGTAAACAAGGTTGTGTCGGAAATCTAGAAATCTAGAGTCAGGTGGAGAGTGCCTATAAGGCCAGGGTGAAAACTGTTGAGCACTTAAAAATACTCTGTGAGAAGAAAGGGAAAATTTCACACAGGATAGAGAGGGAGTGGTAATACATAGGAGAGCAAACAGCACTACCGTCTCAGGAACACTTCTTCCACTGTAACCATATCAACTGATCCCCCACAAAACTCCGAAAAGGGCGTCTGAAGAGGGATATATGAATGTAGCGAATTTCCTAACTACAAGAAATGCATATGTGGACTCAAAGCGCAAAGCATTGAACCATGCAACAGACATTAGGAAGCGCCTCGTTGTGGAGGACTCGGTACAAGGAGGAGAAGGCAATGTCGAGAGGACACTCTCTCCTCTGGAAGGTGCGACATGCACTATTCATCCTACTTGCGATCCACTTG